>NC_080072.1:58366557-58525877 GCF_949987535.1 Balaenoptera acutorostrata | reverse complement strand
GATCTTTCTCTTGCTGCCTTGAAGCCTAGAAAGTTTCACTGGGCCCTCATGTTCATCAAAAGCCAAACCTCAGAGGGGAGCAAAGGATAAACTCCAGCCATGGATGCTGAAGCCCAGGGCCTTTCCTCTTCTCACCATTAAGATGAGAGCTGATAGTGGAACTTCCTTTCTCCTACAGGCAACCTACTGAGGAACGCTGTGCTCTGTCTGGATGTAGCTCCTGAATTATAACTATGGCACGTATTTTGTTCGATATTGAGGTTGTAACAGTCATTTTCTTTTTCCAGCTTCCTCTGTTAAACTGTCCAGCAGAGAAAGGTGACATTTACTTTAAGATCCAGGGATTCATAACCCCTCAAGTCAGAGTATTATCTTCTATGCCAAAACAAAGGCTTACATATGCATACTTTGGAGCCTGACAGGATTTGCCTGACTGTGTAGAGAGTAGTCTGAGCTCTGCATTCTTGAGGGTGACTGCTGCTACCTCTGAAATAGCCCCAGAGCAGTCAACAGGGGGCAGGTTCTCATGGGTAGAAAGTCCAGGACTGCTCTGTTGTTAATGTGCTGTATGACTCTAGATATTAGGGCCAATTCCCTAGTGATGATGATGTTGAGCATTTACCATGGACCAAACATTACATGAGGAGCTTTACATATAAAACCTGGATGTCCCCAGACCTCCTTAGCCTATGGTCTCATTGATGGTAGTAATCCAGATTTCCTGGATTTTTCCCCCCAACAACTTGTGCAGGACCTCCAGCTCACTCAGAGTCTTGCTGAGGACTTTTCTGGGAGACTCCAAGGGCCTTACATGTTCTCAGCAAGAAGTCTGCTATGGTCCCTTTACATCACATTCCTTGTTAATATTCTCTCTGCCCACAAGCCACTGGGAAGGTGGCACCGTGCCTCTGCCCTTCCAGCTGGAGTCCACATAACACCGTTCTTCTACCTGAGGGGCTAGCCCTAAGGATCCCCAAAGCTGCAGACCCTCAAATTGTCACACTGTCTACACTGCACCATAAACATTCTGTTCCCTAGAGAAGGAGGGAGAAGGACCCTCACCCTAATTGTGTGCTAAACCTTGGCCCCGCGGCACCAAAGCATTACTGCTTGGGTCCAGAATATAATATTCCTTCAGCTTTCCAATAGGCTCAGACCTGACCCTGGGCTCAGGCAGGAGAGCTGATCTCCGTATCTCTGCTGGGGGTCCTTTGCTATATAATAAACTACCCAAAACTCAGTGGCTTAGAATAATAACCATGCATTATTTTTCACACGGGCTGGCTGAGGAGTTCTGTGAGTACTGCCCAGGGTGCTCATGAGCCTGCAGTCATATGGGGGCTGGAACCAGAAAAGCCAGAATGGCTTTGCTCCTATATCTGGTACCTTGACCGAGTCAGCTGGGAGGCTGGTGCCTCTGTCTCCCCAAGTGGTCTTTCCACTTGGCTAGTTTGGACTTCTTTTCATGATAGATGGATCTCAAGAGAAAACATTCAGTAGGGAGGAAGCAGAAGTTACTAGTTCTCTTAAGATCTAGGCCCAGAACTAGCATAGTGTCGCATCCACTTTGATGGTTATTTCGATTGGTTAAGTAGTCCCAGGGCCAGCCAAGATTCAAGGAGGGAGAAAATAAACCCCACCTGCTGATGGGGTTAGTGACAAAGACTTTGCAGCTATTTTTAATCCACTGTCATCCCCCCAGTTCTTGAGGCTGTTCCCAAGGAAACTTTCCTCCTCGTGGGCTCTCTACTCTCCATGTAAATCAGTTGAGCAATTGAATGTGTGAGGAACTAATGCCCCTACGTGAGCAAGCTCAGTTTAGGCTCAGCAGGAACCACTCCATGGACTTCATGAAGGTCTTACTTCAATCAAGAGAAGTAGGTTTTGTTACTCTCCAATTTATAGATGAAGAGACTAAAACTCAGAGAGATTAGGTGATTTGCCCAAGGTCACAGCTAGTAATGGCCAAGTCAGGATTCAAACTCAGGTCAGCCTAACTCCAAAGCCCAAAAGCTGTTTTTGTTACCCCTATTCTGCTTCTCATATCTCTGCGTCTCAATTGCCTCCAGTGTAATTATAAAATTAGGTGAAGAACAGAATGTTTTTCAAGAACCATTATAGCCCTAAAATTTTATTATTCTTCTCCACCTACCACCTTCCTGAGGAAACACATCTTCACCTGCTGCCTTTCCTGCTTTTCTGTATCTCTGTTGAGAAGATTTCGGCACTATAGGATTTGTTTATAAGCGTCTGCTACTGTTTCTTAAAAATCCAAATGGCTCTCACAAAAAGGTCCTTCAAATTCCTGGTGGAAAAGAGTTAAATTCTAACAGCTCTCCCTAGTCCCATAAATCCCTTGAATATTCAGTACATTTCCTGCCAGCTCAGTCAAGGGTAGGAGTTTTCAGGCTATCTCTCCCTTGCTAAAAAGCTTTCCATGGCTCCCCCATTGCCATCAGGATAAAATCTCAGCCCTTAACACGGCACACAAGGCCTCTCAAGGTCTATTTTGCCTCTCCAGTCTCATCTTACACTGCCACACTGAGATAGTTACAGTTTCCTGTAGGTACCTTGTGTTTCTGTGCCTTTGCTGCCATTGCCTAGAAAGCCTTCCTCCACTCCTTCTATTCCTAGTTAACTCTTACTCTTTCTTGGAGACACAGTGCATAGATCATAAAGGAACCTAGACCTAAAAGTCTGCCTCTCTCCTCCCATAGCACCCCAGGCATAACATTGTCATCTCACTCACTACTTGATGTTGAAAGTAACTATTTCTCTCTCTCCCTGCAAATACTGTGAACTCCCCGAAGACAGGAATCGTGTTTTATTCTTCTTTCTAACACCACCTTCCTGTACCAGCAGTGTCTTACACAGAGCAGACAACCATCCAGAGAATGGTTGAAATGAACACAGACTGGAACAAGCTGTAAACTCCATTAGGGCAAGGCTCGATTTGTCTTATTCCTCACAAAATCCCCAGTGCATAACACACAGCAGGAGCTCAGTAAATATTTGCTACTCATGCTGCTGCTTCTGCCGGAAATGAGCTTCCTCATTCATTGCCTTATGTCCAAATCCTACCTATTCTTCAAGTAGCTATTCCAGTTCTCCATTTTCCACACCTCCACTTTTGACCATGATGGAGTAACTGGAACTGGACTAGCCGTGCTACCATAAACAATTGTAAAAATGGACAAAATATATGAAATTACAGATATTGGACAAAAGGTAGCACAAAACTGTGTTCTCAAAGAGAAATAAAACAAACAATTTGAGCTGGTTGTTGTCCCAGCTGTCAATTTAGACGAACTTTATGAAACTGGAGGGGAGGAGCGGTCAGACAGAACACAGCTTTCTTACTGAGTTAAAGGCAACTGACAAGTCTGGATTTGTAGGAAAGGGTACTAATAAGAAGAGATGAGAAATCTACAGAGAGATCCTCTTGAGTCTCTGGCCAGATACTAAGCTTCACATGTGTAGAGAAAGATCCCAGGAGGCTGGACAAATAACATCTACTGGGGAAAGAGCAGCTATCAGGAAATAAAACAGCTACCAAGCAGCTGCATGCTGAAGCTCACACAAGACTGAGAGATGTTTAAGTTCCAGCCATCCAGAGTAGAGAGACCTTGTTGAACATCCCTGGCTTTCTGTAGAGACCCCCAAAAGGCCATGCCTTAGGAATAGGGTTAATCTACCCATAGAGTAAAGGCAACTTTAAGCCTATTCTAATGAAGCCAAAATAAGCCTTGAAAGGATCAAGCTAATCTGCAAGTAAATTACCTGCCTACCTAAATAAAAACTCAACACTTTTTAAAGGAAGACAACAAAAATCCAGACACCAAACATCCCAGCATCCATAATGTGCAGTGTATAAGCAAAAATTACCATATATGCAAAGAAGGTGGATATTGGACCCATAACTAAGAGAAAAATAAGTCAATAGAAATAAAAATCACAGAGATGATGGAATTAGCAGACAAGGAGTTTTAAGTGGCTACTGTAAATATGTTCAAGGAGTTAAAGAAAAATAGGAACACAATGAGTGAGCAAATGAATTTCAATACAGAAATGGAGCTAGGTGGAAATTCTTGAGTTGAAAAATAGAATATTTGCAATGAAAATTTTACAGATGGGATTAACAGCAGATTAGACACTGTAGAAGAAAAGATTCATGAACTTGAATATAGGGCAATAAAAATTATCCAACTGAAGCAGAGGAAGACAAGAAAAAAGACTGAAAAAAATGGACAGAATCTCAGTGACCTGTGGGACAATATCAAGTGGTTTAACATGTAGTTGGAGTCCATTTAACATGTGATTATAAGTTTTTAGGATCAAAGAAAGAAGAGAGAGGACTGCAAATATATTTGATGAAATAATGAGTGAATTTTTTCCAAATTTGTTATGTTCTATAAACCCACAGGTCTAAGTTCAACAAACCCAAAGAAAAATAAACAGAAAATCATAATAAACTTTCTGAAAATCAGTTATAAAGAGAAAATCTTAAAAGTAGCTAGAGAAAGACATAAATTGATTTCTCCATCTTTAATGCTCCCTCTTCCTCCAGGCTCATATCTTCGTGTCTGTGCCTCATCTTCCCTTCAAGATTTTGAGCTTTTTGATGGCTAGGAATCCGTCTTACTCTGATGTTATGACAGCATACTGCAACATCTTGCCAATAGTAGTTGCTCGGTGAATGTTTGTAGAGGGAATTAATGAAGGACATGAATGAATAAAGATAAGAACAACACAGATTGGTTATCAAATCCTGCACCTCTAAGCAAGCAATTGCTGAGAAGCAGTAGGGTTCATGTCATGCCACAAGGGAATTATATCTCCCCTTTCAGAATAATATATTTAAAAGTACATTTTATAAAGTACTCACTGAATGCATGGTACCGTGGTAAGTCCTTTATACACACCTAATTAAGTCTTATAATGAGAAAACTAACAGGCAGACAGTTAAGTAAATTACCTCAGGTCACATAGATAATGATGATGTTGATAGGATTTCCTCTCAAAACTGATTTTTTAAATTGTGCTTTTTACCATTTTGCTCTGCTCTCTACTCACACCCCATTTCTTAATCATATAGTTTCATACTTCTGTGCTTTTGCTCATGTTATTCCTTCTGTCTGCACTGCCCTTTCTCTCATCTACCTGTAAAGCCCAGTTCCTTGCTCAAGGACACATCAAATGCTGACTTTGGCAGGAAGTGGGTTTATATACCACCAAGAATCTATAAGGTGAAGCCCTGACAGTGCCTGTGCTGTTTTAAGCCACTGGAATTCTGAGATGAGCGAGGTACGTTTTCTGTCCTAAAGAAACACACAGTCCAATTAGATAAAGAGTTCTGTGACAAGTGAGATCAGTACAGGAGAGAAGGGAAGACTGGGGACTTGGAGGGCCCTAAACCAGCCTGGCGTGGTCAGGGAAGGCTTCCTGGAAGAGTGATACCTGAGATAAGTCTCAAGGATATGAGGACTGGCCAAAGTGTAAAATACTACAGTAAGAAAAAATTCATCGTGCCTACATTTGAGGGCACAGTGGCAGAGAGGCCAGAGCCATTGGGATGGTGGGAGGAAATCTTCTTGGAAGCTGGTCTTTCTTCCTGGTCTCTCTCTCTCTCTCCAGCAAGTTTTTGTAGGTCTGAATTCCTGTTCTTTTCCTAAGAGAAGTGTGCAGTAAGTAACTCTAACTCCTGCTTACCAGAAGGCACAGAGAATTAAATTCCTTTTGAATGGATCTACTTTAAGATTGAGAAGTTAATGGCTCACAATTTTTCAAATTTAGGGAAAATCCATAGTTGTCCTAACTTTATAGCTTGGTGTTATTGGATAATCAAACACAACTGTTTTGTCAAAATAGAATGGGATTTCCCCTGCCCCCTTCCTTGCTCTTTCCAGCTGCCTCCACAGGCAGTGGCAGCGGGAGCGGGAGCCAGTGTTTCGCCTGGGTCCAGGCCCACATTGCTCTTTTTATTCTAGACTGTAAAATTGGCCCTTGCAGACAGAGGTTAATTTCCCACTGTGAATTCCCTACCAAAGTAGCATGGGTCCTGGGGGTGGGGGGAACCAGAGGAGAAATAGCTTCCAGGTGCCACCTGGTCTCCTCACGTGGCTGTGAGAGAGGCCATGTGGGGAAAGTACAAGGAGCAAGGGCTTTGGAAGTGCACAGACTAGGGTTTGAGCTGAGCTGTTTACTAGCCAAGTTCCCTGGGGCTGGTGTTGTAATCTCAAGCCTTTGGTTTACTCTTCTGTAAAATAAGGAGATACCACCCTATTAACCATGGTAAGAGATAGAACAGGCCTGATACAGTGCTTATGTGAACAAACAACCTCTCGGTTGCTAGGTACAATAGTCACTGTGTGCATGTTTCTTCCTCTGGGCGTACTCCCTTTCTGAGTTATTTGGGTAGCCTACCTTCCGGATCTTTCCTCCCTATCAACAGAAGTAATAATGAATTTTTTTTTTTTTTTAAACCTCAAAGGGGATGTGAAGTGTAAATGAGAGGATAGAGACATTTTCAAACCCTACATTTCAACATTCCACCAGTGTTTCTTGGCAGGACTCCACTGGCATTTTGGGTGGATGTTGTTAGCATTCCTGACTTCAGGGTACCTGGGTATCGGTAGCAGCCTCCTTAGTCATTGTGACCACCAAAAACCATCTCCAGGAGCTCCAACCACACCCAACACAAACACACGTGCACACACACACACGATGCACCATCTGAGTAACCACCGCCATGTGACAACTTGATCTCCCCTGTCCGGAGTGTACCGTCTCTGTGCCCTGTGTCCTAAGAGCATTACTATAGAACCAGCATTCAGATATGAAGCATTATTTTTTTTTTTTTTTTTAAGATTTTTTTTTTTTTTTTTTTAGAAATTCACGTTCTTTTATTTATTTATTTATGACTGTGTTGTGTCTTCGTTTCTGTGCGAGGGCTTTCTCTAGTTGCGGCAAGTGGGGACCACTCTTCATCGCGGTGCGCGGGCCTCTCACCATCGCGGCCTCTCACCATCGCGGCCTCTCTTGTTGCGGAGCACAGGCTCCAGACGCGCAGGCTCAGTAGTTGTGGCTCACGGGCCCAGTTGCTCCGCGGCATGTGGGATCTTCCCAGACCAGGGCTCGAACCCGTGTCCCCTGCATTGGCAGGCAGATTCTCAACCACTGCGCCACCAGGGAAGCCCTGAAGCATTATTTTTAATGTGCATTTATTTTTAATATCTTTTTTGTAATTACACAACTAATACATGGTAGTTGAAAAAGTCAAACACTAGAGAAGTGCGACAAGTGAAAAACGAAAGTCCTCAACACTAACATTTTAAACATCTGTACTATTTTTATTATAAAAGTAATAAAGCCACGTGGTTAAAAATTCAAACAGTGCTAAAGGGTATGAAATGAAAAGTAAAAGTCTTTACCATCAACCCCATCCTGTCATTAAGAGTTTTAATGCATCTTTCTAGAAGTTGCTATGCAGAATCACATGTGTGTATACCCTTTCCAAATACATGGGGAATCATATACTCTATCTGCTGTTCTGCAAGTTGGTGCTGGTCTGTTTTTCCATTGAATAATATATCTGGTAGATCACTCCCTAGCAGCACATTTAGATCTTCCTCATTCTTTTTAACAGCCTCAGAATATTCCATGGAATAGAGGGCCCCGGTTGTTTCCTTGTCTTCACTGTGACAAACAGTGCTGCAGTGGAGATCGTTGTCAGAACCAGCTGCAAAGTCCTGTTGTTGACAGTGATACTAAGAGGGTACAGATCCAGCACAGGTGGGAGGACACACCCAGATGAGGCAGGAGAGACCGGAAGGGCACGTGATGGGAAGTCAGGATCCCTGGGTCCCAGACTCAGCTCAGCCACTCTGTCACTCCGTGACCTTGAGAGACCTCTTAGGGCCATAGTTTCCTCAGCTATAATATTCGGGGGTGGGACAAAATGACATCTATACCTCTAACATAGCTCCGGTCTAAAACCCTGAAAATAAGTTCTAAACTGACACGATGATCCCATAAAGGAGGCAGAAGAGGGAAACCATATTTACGCTCTGCGCTGGGCCTCGGCTGCATTTCTGAAGCACCGCAGCTTGCAAGGGAGCGAGCAGTCAGGGAGGGCCCTCCGTGGGGCACGGGAACCTCACTAACCCGTGAGGTTAGCGCACAGGCGCTGGAGCTCGTGAGCCTGCAGCTGAGAAGGCTGAGCTGCGGTTTAATTACTCTCTGTGAATCTATCGAAGGCCTTCTCTAAAGAGAGTTCTTAACACTCGTTCTTCGTGTTCTCAGAAGATGAAGCAAGAGCAAAGGAGCTGAAATGAAGCAGAGGAAATGTTCGTGGATGGAAAGGGACTTAATTGATGATTAAGATTAAACAAAAAGTAGAAAGCAGAATTTGCTACCGAAGGATATTGTGAGAGACTCTCACTCTAGATGTATTCAAACATAGTTAAAACATCTGCCTAGGGACAGAAGAACTGGGCCAAAACTATTTCTAGGTGCTTTCCTGTGTCCTGTGATTTTTCCACGGTCTTTCAATGCTAAGTCCTAATCAAAATGTTCCCTCTGGTTAATGTTAACAGAATCAGGCAAATCTTGACACTAATGATTAATATTCTAATGAAGAGAGTTGGTATCAAACACAGCTGTTGATAAGCTGTGGAGTTCAATAGGGCTAATTTATTAATAAACAAGTTGCAGATTTGTATTTCTTCTTTGTAAGATTTGACAGTATTCAGGCCTAGAAGATTAAGGTTAAGGGGATGCAGCTAAAGAGTGCAATAGCTCAGGTCTGGGCCTTTGCTGTGTGGATATAGCACAAAAAGAAAAAGTTAAAGGGAATCACAAAGACCACAGAACAACTAAAAACCAGGCTCTGCTTTGAGAAGCAGCCACCTGAATCTTAGCCCTCAGGCAGGGCAAAGATGATCGGCCTTGTGAATCCTTTAAGATTCAAGCTCATCTGTGAGGGCTGCTCACCATTTAATCCAAATGGCCCTTATGTATTAGTTTTCACCTGCTATGTAACAAATTACCTTCAAATTTAGCTGCTTAAAACAGCAACAACAACATTTATTATTTCACACAGATTTTGTGGGTCAGGAATTTACTAGTGGCTTCACTGAGTGGTCTAGCAAAACTGAAAACTCTCATCACATTCTGTCTGCCTCAGCATTCCTGCACTTCCATTTCAGGAGGGCGAAGAGCCCAGAAGAAAAGAGAGAGCTGCTCCTTGTGAATTCAAAGTGAGAATCAAATTTTATGCAGGGATTGTATCCTTCTCTTGATGCATCCTAGAGGGAGACTGGGACTTGAAAGGACAGGGTCCATCAGATGTGGCAGGTCCCCTGAGTGCACGCAGGATAGCTTGGGGCAGTGCCCCTGTTTTGTCTGTATGAGCTTCCTTGCTGGTCCTCAGATCCCTAGGGAGCCCGGGGAGACCTGATGACAGTTCGGGAAGTAGGCTGATCTTCACCGAAGCCAGAAGCCGTAAAGAAAAAGAATGAAGAATAGAAGTTAAGCATTTCTGCGTGACAAGAAAACAACAACATGAACATTTTGTCAAAGGAAAGTGGGAAAATATTTGCATTTTAGAAAATACATTAATCTTTTTAACATACAGAAAGCCTTAGAATCAATAAATAGAAAAAGTAAATAACCCAATAAGAAAAAACGCAGACATGTACATCAATTCATAGATACATTAATACAAATATCTGATAAACATGGAAAAATGCTCAAACTCACTAATAAAGTAATGAATATGAAAATGACTTTAAGATATTTTACATCTATCAGATAAGCAAGGGTTAAAAAGTGTAAGACTATCCAGGGTTGCTCAGCTTTTGGGGAAACATGTATGTTATTGGTGAAAGTGTAAAATCTGTACCTCCTCTTTTGGAAGGTGATTGCACACTATCTTTGTAAAATGTCAAATATTCATGTTCTTTAACCCAGCAATTTATCTTTGGGCGTGTGAAAAATCTCATTTGAGTGTGGAAAAAAATGTGTGTCTGACATGTCTACATCAAATGTCTAGTACGGGGCTTGGCACAGAGTGGGTATCAAACCAGTGACGTTTTTATTAACAAGCAAACACTCGTAAAACCAGCGTGTTTCTAAGCACTTTCCATATTTTCATTCATTTAATTCTCACAAAAGCCCTGTGAAGCAAGCACCATTTTTATCCCGTTTTTATCTCATTTTACAGATGAGGAAACTGAGGCATAAAGAAGCTAAGGAACTTGAGTAAGATCACAAGGCTAGTCAGTAGCAGAGCCGGGACCCTATCCCTGACTGTCTGGCCCTAGAGCAGAGATGTTCAGTGGGGCTATTAAACGTTCAAAATGTGGCTCCTGTGACCGAGGAGCTGGATTTTTTGTTTAATTTTAATTAATTAAAACTAAAGTTTTTTTAATTTAAAATTTTAAATGGCTAGGAGCTCTAGAGTCCGTGTTCTTAATCACTTTGCCGTTACAGGCGTACCTTTTTGTTGCATTTTGTTTTATTGCGCTTCACAGTTGTGTTTTTCACAGATTGAAGGTTTGTGGTGACCCTGCATCGAGCAGGTCTTTCGGCGCCACTTTTCCAGCAGCGTTTGCTCACTTTGTGTCTCTGTGTCATGTTTTGGTAATTCCCCGATATTTCAGACTTTGTCATTATTATATTTGTTATGGTGATCTGTGATCCGTGATCTTTGATGTTACTACTGCAAAAAGATTACGACTGGCTGAAGGCTGAGAGGTCGGTTAGGATTTTTTAGCAATAAAGTATTTTTTAATTAAGGTATGTGCATTTTTTAGACATAATGCTATCGCACACTTAATGGATTACAGTGTAGTGTAAACATAACTTTTATATGCACTGGGAAACCAAAAAATTCGTGTGACTCGCTTTATTGCGATATTCACTTTATTGCCTTGGTCTGGAACTGAACCCACAATCTCTCTGAATTATGCCTGTGTTAGTTATGATTAGTGATAGTAGTAGAACCAGCAGCAGCACTCTTTTGCCTCATTAGAAGGAAGAATTTTATGGCAGTCAGAGCTGAATCAGACGGGAACAGCCTGCCTCTGGAGTGAGTAGTGAGTTCCTTGTACTGGGAGGTATGGCAGCAGCAACCTTGTCTTGGAGGAGATTCAGGCGTTGCATCTGGGAGGGCAGATACAGGAAGGGGGTGGACAGGTGTTGATTTTCAAGGTCCAGTCCAGCCAGGAGACTCTGATCCTAAGAGACAGATGCAATCTGCACCCCTCATCCCACTAACAAGTCAGGTGAGAAACTGTGTCACCAGAATTTTCCTTTTGAAGTACTCTCAAGGGCCTCTCGCCCCTCAGAGGAGGAGGAATTAACATTTACTTGATATTTACTCTGTGCCAAATACTGTACCAGGCGTCATTTATAATATTCTAAGCCTCATACCAGTATAACAAGGCAGATGTTGCAAATCCCCATTTTGCATCTGAGGAAATTAAGGCTCAGGGAGATGAAGTAACTCATTAGAGATCACAAAGCAAGAGGCAGAGATGGGGCTGAACTTAAATCCGTCTGATTCCAAAGCCCGATCCCCTAGATGAGAAACCTGAGGCCCAGAGCAGTGCAGAGAATCCAGAGTCAGGAGGGCCTGGGGACTTTGTCCTGGCCCACTTCTTCTCTCCTTCCCATTGCTGGAATCCCTTCCCCATGATCCCTGACGGATGACCAGCCACTTCTTCTAGAACATTCCCTGAGGCCTCCCACTTTATAACTGAGAAAACCAAGTTCTGGATAGGCTGGCAGTTTGCTCAGAGGTAGAGAAAGTTAGTGACAGGCTGAGCCTGAAAGCCAGGGCCCCTGACTCCCTGCCCTCAGCTGCCACCCCATCCCGTCCCCGACTCCCCCAACCCCTAGCTAATCCAAACCACCCCACTCCCCTCACCCTACCACCCCCACTGTGATCAGAAATTACCCGGGACAGAGGCCGGCCAACTCCAGAGGCTGAGCAGAGCTCGCCTTTTATCCTGATTCATCTCTTGGCTCAAGACACAATCTGTGAGTGGAATGCCTCCCCTCTGCCAGGCTCAGAACAAGGCAGGCCAGGCCTCTCCCCACCTTCAGGAGGCCCTTGGTCTCCAGCACATACACATTGCTCATCAGCATCCCCAGTTAGACTGTGAACTCCCTGCAGGCAGAGCCGTGCCGTCCATCTGTGCCCCCAGTGCCTGGAACAGGGCCTGGCACGCAGTAGGCATCAGTAATGTGTTGTTGAACAGGCAGCAGATGTAAAAAAGAGCAAAACAGAAGCACAGAGGAGGGCAGTTTAGCTGACGACGTGTAGCATTAGCAGAGATTCCGAAGAGCGGGAAAAGCAGGGACTTACCACCAGCAGGTGATGCAGGGCCTGGGATGCCTCAGCTGGGCATCAGGAAATAATTTCTGACATGGCGAGCCATCTGTCGGCCTTTGGATAAGCCCCTCCGAGGGAAGTGCGTTAGCCAGGGCCTGGCTGGATTGTTGGCCGTTGCAGCTGGGTGGGACACTGTCAGCCAGGAGAGGCAGGTCCCCAGGGAGTGTGAAAGCGTCACACGGTGGCAGGCCCAGGGAGGGTGTGAGGAGGGCCGGAGGGACAGCATCCAGCTTGCCCACCTGAGGCACAGTGACTCTTGCCTGGTCTGGCGGCGGGGGACCCTCTGAGAGGAGGTCAAGGCTTGCAGCAGGGGTGTCATCACTTGTCCATCACAGAAGCAGACAGGAAATGGGAGCCCAGGGGGTGGGACGTTGGACTCTGGCGTCATCCCTGAGAAGAGGGCAACTCTAACCACCAGTTTTCAGAAGAGGCTACAGCCCTCAGAGAGCCTGGGGCCAACATGAGACGAGGCCTCCAAGCATGTTTGCCTTATTAGACAAGAAATTCAAGAGAGCAGGGGTGGCCCTGTTTGCTTGCCACTGGTTCCCAATGTCTGGCATGCAGTACTTGCCAAACGGGATCCAGAGATTATTGTCCATTAAGGAAAGTGGCGTGTCCTTGGAGGGAGACCGAGGGCACCCCCCTACTCCCAGCCCCTCAACCTGTCTGCAGGGCGGGTATTATCATCCTACTTACTAGCTGAGGAAGCAGCAGCAGAACCATCATGCAGCCGCCTTCCCCAGCTTCTTAGGAAGAGGGTCCTTCAGCCTTCCCTTTGGCGAGTCCTGGCCCAGGGACAGAGCCTGCAGGAGCTGCTTGTCGTCGGTGAGAGGGAACTGAGCTACCGTTTGCAGGCCACCCGGTGAGAGTAGCAGAGCAGCGTCCTGGAAGAGTATGGGCTTTGGGACTTGGGAGACCTCAGACTAGCTGCCTGAGCTGTGACCAGGCCAACTGTAACATGGAAACATTAACACCTACCGCTCGGAGTTATTGTGAAGATTAAGTGAAGTTCATCGAGTGCTTATTAGCACAGGGCGTGGCTAAGAGGGAAAAGCACAAGTAGGAGGAATGAATGTTTATGAAGACCTGTCTACAGTGAAGTGGGAAATCTGAGGATGCCTTATACAAAACCCCACCTCAAACTGGCTTGAACGATCACTGTTAACTTCAACATTTATTATCTCACTTAGCAAGGAGTCCGGAGGTGGTGCGACTCCAGGCCTGCTCGTCAGAGCTCAGATGTACCTTCTTGGCTTCAGCTACGGCAGCCTCAGGCATTGCGTCCAGATGGCACAATGTCCGGGGCACCCCGAGACCTCTCCTCCTATCTGACTGGACAGTGGTTCACATCCCCCCAAGAGGAACAGGACTGTTGTGATTTATAAAAGTCGGGATCCATGACCTGACACATCTCGAAGGCATGGCTAGCTGAACAAGTCAGGATTCTGTTAGCAAGGGCCATTGATGTTGGTAGGCACCCAAGAGTGGCTGCTACAAATGGAAAATAATACAATTAACTCTACTCCCCTCCCTCCAGGGCGATTATGGGGGATGCCATGAGATAATAGATGTGAAAGAGTTTTCTGAGCCCTAGAAGACTCTGCACGCGGGGTGAATTGTTGTTATCCTTGTAGAATAATTTTAATTCTGTTGTAGGATAATAGGTGGTACTTGGATGGAACCATCCATCCTGCTTGTGGTTGTGCTTTCTTGTTCATAAAAACCTCACACACACACGTGCGCGCGTACACAACTGCCATAGAGATATGACAATTATCAGCATTTGAAAATAGGCTGATACTTCGCAGTGATAAGTTGATGGATGCCAGTGCTCTTGGCAAGGCTGGATGCATGGGGAGGGGTTATTATGGGATATGACATGGACTTGGGCGTCAGACAGACGTGGCTTCCAACCCAGCGTCTACAGCTTCCATGCCGTGTAAGGTCGGGCATGTTATTATTTTTTTTTTTAATTTATTCTTTTGGGGCTGTGTTTGGTCTTCGTTTCTGTGCAAGGGCTTTCTCTAGTTGCGGCAAGCGGGGGCCACTCTGCATCACGGTGCACGGGCCTCTCACTGTCGCGGCCTCTCTTGTCGCGGAGCACAGGCTCCAGACGCGCAGGCTCAGTAGTTGTGGCTCACGGGCCTAGTTGCTCTGCGGCATGTGGGATCTTCCCAGACCAGGGCTCGAACCCGTGTCCCCTGCATTAGCAGGCAGATTCTCAACCACTGCACCACCAGGGAAGCCCCGGGCATGTTATTTAATTTCTCTAGACTTGTTCCCCGATCTGTACCGTGGGGATGATAACCCCTTTCTACAGTTGCTGTGAGAATTACAGATAAAGTGCGTCAAGCACAGAGTAGGTTGTGAATCAATGACAACAGCAGGTGCTGATGGAGAGCTTACGATATGCCAGGTGCTTTCATGACCCAGCTCTTTAATCCCCACACGACCCTGTGAGGTAGGTATATCATCATCCCTATTCTGCAGAGAAAGAAACTGAGCCTTGGGGAACTTAAGATCATGCCCAGGCTTCTACTGCTACTAAGTGGCAGAACTGGGATTCGAACTCAGACAGTTGGCTTCAGAGTCCATTTTCCAACCTCTGTGTTAGGCTGCCTCTCATTCCTGTTACTGTCACTGATATTAATGGCACAAAACCACCTCTGCTGTACCTTATTATGGACCTTGGGCTCATTCTATCACCTCTCCAGGCCTCGGTTTCCTCATGTATAAACCCACAGGTTGGGCTAGAAGACTTTGCTCCTTTTAAGAGAAGTGATTAGGAGCTCAGGCTGTGGCTGGAGTTGGCCACCTGGGGCCACCTCCTGGCTCTCCCATTCCCAGTCAGCCCAGTGACCTTGGCCAACTGGATTGACCACTGTAAGTCCGAGTCTCCGAGTCTCTAATGAGGGTAAGCTTGTTATGAGGATTAAAATGGATGCATGTCTGTACACAGCTTGCTATGATATCTGGCAAAGGGAAAGTTCCCAAGCAGTGGTAACTATTGTTATCATTGGTGTTATTAATAAGTTATCTCTCTCCTGCATAAAATTCCTCTGAGAACAAAAGACTCAGTTATTCAGGCAGAAAGCCTGAGGGCAGTTTCTTTCAGAAAATCGTAGACTTACAGAATGTAGTCACTTAACCTTCTTTGAATTTATCTGCTCCCCTCTGCTAAATGGGGGTAATAAAGAGAAACTCAGAGAGTGGATATGAGGATGAAGCGGAATCACACGTAAGTCAGCCTGGCTAGTTTGTATTATTGGGGCTCTACGAGAGCTTAGAAGGCCACCTGTGTAACCATGGGAATTTTCAGCTAGAGACCCAGAGAAGTTGGGCGACTTAATTCAGGTGGCCCAGCCTAGTTGCTCACCACTGCTGGGCTGAGAACCCAGGGAGTAGGGGCCGGCCCTGGAGTCTACCAGAGGCCTCTATAGCACCGGAACCCTGCTTCTCTCTCTCATTCCTCTCTCTACCAGTTCCCCACCTCTCCTCCACACATACCCGCCGTTAATACTTGCAGTTCCCTACCTTGGGCCCCCGCACATGCATTTCTCTCTGCCTAGGACACTGAAACCAGCCCTCCCCCCCCACACACACACACGTACACACGTGCACACACCACACACAAGCGCACACCCACAATGCTGCCTTCCTCTGGCCAACTCCTGGTTCACCTTTAGGCTTCTGCTTAAACATCGCTTCCTGCAGGAAAGTGCCACCGTGCCCCGTGCTCCATTAATCAAGGCCCTGCTCTCTGTGTTCCCACTCTCCCAGCACTGTGGGATAATTGCCCATTCAGGGTTTGCTCGGCCACTGAACTGGAAACTTCTCAAAGGCAGATAGAACCCAATCTGATTCCCCTCCCCAGCTCCACGGGGGTGCTGGTTGGAGTCCCCTGGGGTTGCTGAGAACTGGGGCAGCATCTAGTTGTCAGGACACTCCGGAAGGATGCTTGGCCTTCTTTCCCAAGAGGGTGACACTCTCCTCCCCGGACGAGCCCAGGGACCTGTGACAACTTACACAGAACCCATCCCCCAGCCTCACAGACCACTGGACTCTGTGGACTTGGCACGTAGGAACGTTCTCAATAGCTTCCCTACCCTGCAGGCACCTCTCTCTCCTCTCATTTCCCCACACCACGTGAAATCTGAGGCAAATGCAGTCCATGTGTGCCTGCCCAAGAAACACCCGAGAAGATTTATACTCAAGCGTTGCCCAGGGCCCTCCCCTCCAGTAAGCAAGAAATCCCATTTGCCAGCAGGGATCCGACTCTGCTCGCCAAGGAGTAAGGGGAGATCTGAACTCCTGGGCTCAAAATGTTGAACGTCTTTAGCTTCCAAAATACAAATTCTTCCCTCTCCAGGATGAGCCTTTTTGGTTAAAAGAAACAAACCCAGCCAACCTCTTTCTTTTCCAATCCAGTGCCCTCCGTCAGGGTGCCTATCCTTCCCCGGGGCAGCCTTGGAGATAGGGCTTTCCGTTAGCTAGTTGTGTTGATTTCTCACTCCATTTCTGGCGTCCAGTCCCCCACCATGGGGCCATTGATCTTGGTGTGGCTGCAGCAAAAGCCTGGGCACAGGGTCTAACCTGCTTGGGTTCAATCCCGCTCCTCCTCTTGCAAACTGAGTGACTCCAGTCTTTCTGGAGCTCCTTTCCTTTGTCAGTAAAATGGGAATAATAGTACCTACCTCGTAGAGGTGTCATAAGGACAAAATGTGATGATGTTTGCAAAAGCTCCTTTGATAAAAATGACCACCAGCTGAGGAAGCCCCATGCTGGCAGGACAGGGTGATACGGTAGACAGAATATGGGCTCTGGACTCAGACCTGGACTCGGGATTTACTAGCTATAGATCTTGAGTAAGTCACTTGGCCTCTCTGTGCCTCACCTTATTCATCTTCAAAACAAAGCTTCTATAGTATAAGCTCTACAAGGACAGTGTTATGAGCTGAATTGCACCCCCTCCAAAAAAAAAAAAGATATGTTCGAGTCCTAACCCCTAGTACCTCAGAATGTGACCTTATTTGGAAATAGTGGTCATTGCAGATGTAATTAGTCAAGATGAGGTCATACCGGAGTAGAGTGGGCTCCTAATCCAGTATCACTGGTGTCCTCCTAAGAAGACAGCCATGTGAGGACAGAGACAGGTGGAGGGAGAAGGTCCTGTGACATCGAAGGCAGAGGTTGGCGTGATCCAGCTGCAAGCCAAGGAACAGCAAGATGGCCAGCAAACCACGAGAAGCTAGGAAGAGGCAGAGAATGATTCCTCTGCAGGTTTCAGTGGAGCATGACTCTGCCAACACTTTGATTTTGGACTTCTCGCCTCTAGGACTGTGAAGCCATAAATTTCTGTTGTTTAAAGATACTCAGTTTGTGGCACTTGGTTACAGCAGCCCAAGGAAACTTGCAGCTGCCCAAGACAGGCACTTCACATGATTCTATTTCTCTTGGTGTCCTCAGCTCCTAGCGGAGAACTTGACATGGGGGTGGGGGACCTCAGTGATTTGTGGAGGGAGTGAGTGAGTGACCCTTGCTCTGAAGGGTATGTCGGAAACGTGCGTAAAGTGCTTAGCGCAGCACTCAACACACAGCATTTGGTAGATGTTTATTCCTTTCCCTTCCCTTACCATCTCAAAAGCTCCTTTCTGTACAGAGTATAGTTTGGGATTAAAAACAACCCCATTTTGGGACTTCCCTTGTGGTGCAGTGGTTGAGAATCTGCCTGCCGATGCAGGGGACACAGGTTCGAGCCCTGGTCCTGGAAGATCCTACATGCCGCGGAGCAACTAAGCCCTTGTGCCACAACTACTGAAGCCCACGCCCGTAGAACCCATGCTCTGCAACAAGAGACGCCACCGCAATGAGAAGCCCACGCACCGCAAGGAAGAGTAGCCCCAGCTCTCTGCAACTAGAGAAAGCCCACACGCAGCAACGAAGACCCAACGCAGCCAAAAAAAAAAAAACACAACCCCTTTTTTCTTCCAGTTTTTGTCCAAAACCTCCTACAGGGTCTCTGGCTTTGAGAGCCTCTCTCTGGGGAAATTCAGTCTTTGGGAGACCCAGCCGCTTGGGAGCAGGTTTAGGCAACCATCTCTTTACTTGTGCACTGTCTCCCCCTGACTGCTTTCCTTGATTTTTCACGATTTCCTGGAGTGGGAGTAGAGAAATTTCTGGAAAGCTTGGCCTTTACTACATTTGTGCTTTCCCAAAAAAGTTTCAAAAAGTTCTGTGGAAACCTGATGGGAAGGAGGCTTTGGCACAGTGAGTAAGCTCCAGGAAAGCTGTTTAGAATCAGGGCATTTATGGGAGGAAACTATTTAAGGAAAATTCTCTCACTGTATGCTTACATTCACACCACAGGGCCTTCTGGTATTTTTTAAAACCTTTTGATGAAATATAACGGATATTTAGAAAACTACACAAATGGTACATATACAATTCTGGCTTTATTTTATATAGAGTTTTTTTTTTTTTTCCTGGTTAATCTTTGCCCAGTTCATTAATTACACTAATCCTTGACCCTCATCTAAGACTGAAAGACAGAGTGAGTTTCTAGGAAGAACTCTGGCTATGGGCTCAGGTGGCTGGCCTGAGTTGGAATCCCAGCTCCACACTCACTAGCCCTGGGGCTTTGAGAAAATTGTTTAACTTCTTTAAACGTATAGTCCTGTTCCCATGGCTGATGAGAGATCAAGGAAGTAAACCCTTGAATTTACAAGTGCATGTTCTTGTTTATCACTCTTATTCATATGGGCTTAGAGTCTAACAGAACAAGGCCCAGAACCCAGCCTTGTGCCCACCAGCTGGGTGACCTTGAACAGTCTCTCTTTGAACCTCAAATTCTGCATCTGTCAGCTGGAGAGAGCCTAACACCTTCACAGGGGGTGTGAGGGTTGGGTAAGATGATGTATATATAAAGCTTCCACAATGCTGCACACACAGTAGGTGCCCAGTTAATATCAGTGCCCTCCCCTCCTTCCAGCAACTTGGCCCTTTTTTCTCCCCAGCTCCCTATCTCTTGCCTCTTCAATACCTCCACCCTTCCTGCAATGTCTGAGTAGAAGCGGGGCTTGGCAATCAGGTTGTGCTCTTCCTGTGTCTTAGGGCCTGGAATTTTGCAGCTGTGTAAGTTGAATCTGGGAGAGGGAACTATATATTATTTATATATGTATGTGTGCATGTGTGTGTGTGTGTATTTTTTTTAACCCAGTGATTTTGGGAACAGCTGTTGGGAGGCACTTTCTTAATCAAATCTCACTGCAAAAATGCAAACTGAAGCCTTCCTGTTCAACAGAGCGCTCTGTGACCACAGATTGTTTGAGGCCCACCATAAAGTTCAGTGGCTCCTTGATCATGTTTGCCAGCAGATTTTGACAGACAGATAATCCAGCTTGCCCTGTGCCTTCCCTCTCCCCGACATCCCACAGAAGGTGGCCTCTCTGTCAGGCTGATCTGAGCCTCCAGCGGTCTGGGTGGACCATCTTAAATCCCTTTGGAGGCAGCTCTTGGAAAAGGTTAACAGCACATGGGAGAAATCTGGGGTGGCAGCTGATAATCAGAGCTCCATGGGTCTCCCATTTCCCCTGCCCTGCCCCTCAGCACCTCCCTCACCACTCACCCCCCCTCCACCAGCATCCCTGTCTCTCTCACATTAAATAATGCGTTTTGTTTCCTTCACCCATGAGACTGGGCTCCCCTCTAGGGGAAGGGCTGCTCTTAGCTCTCTGTCTCCAGTACCCAGTCAAGGCCTCACACGAAGAGCCTGCCTGAGTGTATAGCTAGGGCTGGTAATAAAGGGAAGCTGGGGAAGACTGCCACTGTTGAGCACTTACTGTATGCCAGGCCCATGGTAGGCCCCAGATATGCATGCTTTTATTACATACTCTTCACAGGACCCCTAGAAGGTAGGCCCAGATCCTGAAGATCCCAGAGCTCTAAAAGAGGAAGCAACCTACCCGAAACCACAGTAACCAGTTTTAAATTCAGATCTTACTACTGCCCCTCCCCTGGGTCGGAGTCCCACTTAGCCCCTTACCAGTTGTACGTCCCTGCACTAGTCCTATCGCCTCTCCTAGACTCAGTTTTTCTATCTGTAAAATGGGGGTGATGGTCATTACCTCACTTGGATATGGTAAGGATCAAATAAGATCATGGATGTGAACATTTTCTGTAAACTCTAGAGTAAATACGATTCACATGTGGGCATTGTTTTATTAGTAGCTCAATAAGTTAAAATAGATTCCAGTATGTACTGGGTACCCACTATATATGAAATCATAGTGTGGGCTGTGAACATATGGAGATAAATAAAACCACTCCCCGCCCTCAGGGAACTCACTAATAAGAACACATATGCCTAGTGGCCTTTGGTTTGCAATATGCACATCTGTAATCTGGCCCCCTGGCCACCTCTCAAGGTTCATTTCTCAGCACTCTCCTCCTTACAGTCCTCCAGCTGTACTAGCTTCCTTGCTGTCTCTCAAATGAACTTGCTTCTACTGCCCGGACTTTGCAGTTGCTGGGCACTCTGTCTGGAAACCTCTTCCCCCAGATGTTTGTGTAGCTCACTCATTTACTTACTTCAGGCCTCTGCTTAAATGTCACCTCCTCAGAGAGGCCTTCCCTGACCACCTTACTTGAAACAACACACCCACCCCATCACGCCTAACCTCTTATTGCATTAAACTTTTCTTCATAGCATCTATCATCACCTGATCTTGCTCTGCATAGTTATTTGCTTACTTGTGTACTGATTTTCTCTTCCACTAGAATGTACGCTTCTGAGGGCAAGGCTCTGTCTTCCTTGCCTATCAGTGATGCTTACAACAGTGCCCGGCACGAGGTCGGCACAAAACAAATATTTGATGAAAAAAATCAATGCCTGCCACTCAATAATAAAAAAAAGACAAATAACTCAATTTACAAACGGGCAAGTGATCTGAATAGACATTTCTCCAGAGAAGACATACAAATGGCCAATAAGCACATGAGAAGATGCTCAACATCGTTAGCCATTAGGAAATGCAACTCAGAAGCCACAAAGAGATGCCACTTCACACCCACTAGGCTGGCTATAATCAAAAGGACAGACAATAACAAGTACTGGCAAGGATAGGGAGAAATTGGAACCTCAAACACGGCTGATGGGAACGTAAAATGGTGCAGCCACTTTGGAAGATGATCCAGCAGTTCCTCAAGAGGTCGAACACAGTTACCGTACAATCCAGCAGTTCCACTCTTAGCCGTATACTGAGAGAAATGAAAACGTATGTCCACACAAAAACTTGTACGCAAATGTTTGTAGCAGCATTATTTGGAAGAGCCAAAAAGTAGAAACAACCCAAGTTTCCATCAACTGAAGAACGGATAAATAAAATACGGTACATCTGTACCATGCAGTGTCATTCAGCAATAAAATGAAATGTAATCCTGATCTGTGTTACAACATAGATGAACCTTGAAAACATTATATTCAGTAAAAGAAGACAGTCACAAAAGAGCACATATTATATAACTCCGTTTATATAAAATGTCCAGAATAGGCATATCTGTAGAGACAGAAAGTAGATTAGTGATTGTCTAGGGCTGCAGAGGGTTGGAAGGAAATGGGGAGTGACTGTTAATGGCTGTGTGGTTTCTTTTTGGGGTAATGGAAATATTCTAAAATTTATTGTGATGGTTGCACTACTCTGTGAATATACTAAATGCCATTGAATCGTACATTTTACATGGGTGACTTGCATGGTATGTATTTATATCTCAGAAAAGCTGTTATTACAAAAAAATCAGTGAATGTGCTCATTTAATATACCTGTATCAAACAAGCTAGCGGGCAGCGGATAGGTCATCCTTGTGTGAAGACCAGAGAGACCTAAGTCACTCTTTATTCAGTGTTGATGTGGAAGGTACACCAGTCACTGGGCTTCCCCAGGCGGGCAGGTGAAAGCAGACTTCCTTTCCTGGTGAATGCTTAAAAAAACCAAAACCAAAAAAAAAAAACCTGTCCCTGAGAAACCTGTGAGGAGGAGAGCTGGAGAGCAAATGAGCTGAGCCTGAGAAATTTACTGTGTCCTGTTTTCCAGAGACTATTTTCCCAACATAAGTCACAGAGACAGATGGCCCCAGACCTGCTTCTGAAAATAACCACTGTCGAGGAGAGGAGAGTTGACTTAGTGGGAGCTGCCCTGCTTGGGGAGTAAGACCCACAAAGATTTAATGGGCTGGAAAAGAAGGCGACTTTGGACCCAGGAGGTTGTGGTCTGCCAGGCTCATCCCATGAGGGACACAAAGCAGAAGCTGCTGTCTTTGCTTCTTTCTGTGTGTGTGTTTTCTTCTTTTTAAAATAACTTTTTTTAAAAAAAATCTTATTATCGCATTTGTTCCTTGAAAGAATTAGAAAATATTAAAAAAATATAAAAAATAAATTTATTCATAATTCTACTGCCCTAAGGTAACAGGCATTAACATTTTTGTTAATTACACACACACATACACACACACACACACACACACACACACACACACTCAAACAAATGTCACAGTTATTTTTTATACAGTTTTGCCCCATGCTTTTTTAATATCCTATTTCCCAGGTCCTTAAACATTCTTTACAAACATGGCTTATAATGTCTACATGTTAACATTCTACTGATATGCCTTAATTTACATAATTAGTCACTTTTTAACATAAAGGATGTTTTTCCTTTTTAATATTTATTTTTAATTTTACTTTTGACTATTATAAACAATGTTGTGATGAATACCCTTATAAATAAATCTTCTGAGAAGTCATAATTGTGTTCTTGGGTAAATTCCTAGAAGTGGAGTTGCTCAGTTAAAAGCTTTTCCCATTTTAAAAATCAACTATATCAAATTATATTACCAATCTCAGTGCATAGAATCTTGTTTGTATTTAAAACCAACATCTATTTTAGCACCTACTAGATGCCAGGTATTGTCACATTTATTATTTCATTTTCTCCTGAAGTTTTAAAAAATAATTTTTAAAAGTATAAAGATAACTATATATGCTCATTGTAGAGAATTTTGAAGACATATTTTAAAAATTAAAAATTGCCCATATCAGTGATAACCATCGTTAAAGATTTTTTTCAGCCAGTCTTCTGTATAGGAATGCATTTATACAAATTCATTTAGTCTATAAATGTCTTATGAGCATTTACTGTACTGAAAGGACCTAACTTTTCATTATAAATGAAATTGTTTTTATCCTGCATTTTTCCCCCAGTCTCCTTTAATCCTCAAAACAACCCCTTGAGGTATGTACTACTGTTACTCCTATCTTGTAGAATGTTGGACCACAAAAGAACCTTAGGGTATTCTTCTCCAACTCCCCAGGTGGGAATGTGAGGGCCAGAGAGGCCAGAGTCCTGCCCGTGATCCCACAACACACTGTTGACCTGCACCCAGATCTCTTGAGCCCTAGTCTGTTGCAGCAAACTGTAGCCTCTGATGTGGAACTGAATCTATACTGCCCTCAAATGGGGTGGCCGTATAATTGTCCAGATCAGGACCTCTTTAGAGTAAAGGCAGGGCACTATGATTAATCATTGCAGGATAACAGATGTCAATTGGGGCCGTCACTGGCACAGCAGAACAAATGGTCCCTCTAGTGCTCTAGCTTCAGATTTCCAGCACTTTGAGATGCTTGCCACAGTGGATTTCAATCCATTTAAAATAACAGTGGGAACTGATTCTGCAAACCTTTTCTAAGCTGAGACTCTGAGCCAGGCCAGGACACAGAGATGAGCAGCTGTGGTCCCTGTTGGGCAGGCTGGGCTGTTTCAGCTACAGGCGTGACCATCGCTCACTGCCATCAAAAGCAGGACATGCTATCCCTGCAGTGGAGTTCCTGGTCCTCTAGCAGCCCCAGACCTTCATATCGGAAGGAGATCCAAGTTTCCCTTAATGCCCCATCCTCTGCTCAGAACTGAATAAGGTTTTCCTTATTCAGTGGAGCAACTGGCTGCCCTGTTAAGAGGCAATAGATGTGAGGTTGGCTCGTGAGGAGAGAACGAATGCATTTGGTTTTAAGTGGAGGGGATAGAGTATTTCTAGAAGGGAGACTGAAGAGATGAAACACAGGCAGGCTTCACGGGAAGGATGAATCCATCAGCTCAGGGTTCCATTGAGATGAGCTACCTGTTTAGGTCTACAGGTTTTGTTTTGGTATTTTCTAGGTATCATTTACTGAGTAATTGCCGTTTACTGGGCACTATGCTAAGCATTTTATAACAAGCTTCTACAATGCGGGGCTGCCGGTTCGAAGGTTATTAGGAGGCTCTTCCCCTAACCCAGGGGCTCCCTGCAGCATACAGCTCGTGCTCTGGTTTCACAGCTAGGACTCACACTTCCCCACTGTGTGAGCAGGCCATGACTTTCCCCACTGGAGCCTAGATGGGGTCTCACGGAGATCAGTAAGGTTCCATTTGGGCGTTTAGATGGATTTCTCAGGACTGCTGAGAGAAGTGTAAAAAAGTGCATTTTGTTAATGGTCTTCTTTTCTTTGACAGAGTAATAAACTCGTCCATCAGCTAGCTCTTCACACTTTAGTCTCACGGTGTATTCCAAAGACAACTCAGGATCCAGAATGCTAGAGGCTCTTCCTTGAGCACCAGCTTGCCCTAGTTACAGGTTACATCTCAGGCGCTAAGGAAAGCTACCATCAATGCATGCAAAGGTGTGAGGGACTGAAATCGCTCTTTCTGTAGATCTCAGGACTCCCTTGTCATGTGTTCCTTTCATATATCCTGTCCATCTCCCTAACACTTTTCCTCTTATATGATGTCAGTAAGCGATGCATATTGATAAAGGTGTCATTGGCAGGCTTGCAGATCTGTCATTGTTTATTCCCCAAAATCATCCTGTTCTTACTCTCAAAGACCTACAGCTGGAGGGATGGCAGAGGGAATCCATGTTGGTTGAGCCCTCACCTTGAGACTCCCAGGCTCCTTGCAAGCATACTCTTAGCCTCCCCTCAGAAGCTCTTTGCAGTGGCTATTGACACATCATTTTTCAAAGGAGAAAACAGACTAAGAGAAGTGAAGTGACTTACCCAAGGTCATAGAGCCAGGATGAACCTGGGCTTTGGCCCCTGATTTGCTCAACAGGAATCCCGTAGTCTTTCCACTTTAGCTGTGATTCAGTTGATGGACAGGAATCTCCTCCTCCCTACTCCTAACCAGGGCTGATAAATTTAATTCACACCCCTCAGTGGACACAGCATTGCAGTGTAGGTTCTCACCCAGGTCCTGTGCCACAGGCAAATGTAGGCCTCCACTTCTTGGCCTCGGAAATGGGGATGGATTTTCCAGTGCATTGTTTTTGTGAGGAAGAGATCTTGTAAAACACCTGGCCCCGTTCCTGGCCTCAAGAAGGGGTTCTGCAAATGTTTGTTCCCCCAGCCCCACCCCTTGACCACAGGGGAGTCTGCACTCTCTCACTTTGTTTTTTTTTCTTTCTCCACCCTTATCTACTATAAGCTCGAGCTAGGCTCAGAGAGACCTCCTCTCAAGAAACTTGCATGGCTCCCCTCTACCCTTCAGTGGCCCCCTTGGTTGTTGAGGTGAGACATTCCAGTCATCCCATCTCATTTTGACACAGTGGAAAATTCTAGAATACCAGGTTCCCTTCAGCTGATGATCAGGATACATGGAAAGGCAACCCCAAACCCCAGTTTCCTAGTCCTATGGCATGGGGCATCCTTTTTTGCCTACACGAACCTGCAACTGGGCCCCACCTGAAAAGCAAGCCCAGATCATGTGGACTTTCAACATCCTGGCTGAGCTGAGCCAATTAGAAAGGAGATCTGGGTGGCTGAGCAGATGCCTTAAGTTTCAAGAGCAGATCCTTCTAAAGTACAGCCCTGGTCTTGTCACGTTCCTGCTTTAAAAACTTGCGTAACTCCCCAGTTATGGTCTGATTTCCTTTTCCTTGTGTTCAAGGCCTAAACCTGCTACTCAGAGACTCATTTCCCACTTCTCTCTTTACATAGACCTTTCGTGCTATAATCAAGGTCCTCCTCTTCCCTCCTACCTTCCTTCCATCCTTTCTTCATTTAACAAATATTTATAGTGCTTTCTATGTACCAGACACTGTGCTGGGCACTGGAGAATATGGTAATGGACAAGCCAGTCAGGCTAGTGGGTGGCCACAGACAAGTATACACTGCAGTGTGGGAAGTGTTGCAACAGGGAAAGTACAGAGAGCTGCGGGAGCCCCCAGAGGGGTGCCAAACCCAAACTCAGGCTTGAGGCATCATGGAAGACTCCCTGGAGGTGGTGATCATGAGGTTAAGCCCAGAGGCTGAGTGGGGGCTAGTGAGACACACAGGGTGGTAGTGATGAGGAAAGGGGAACAGGAGAGGAAACTCTCAAAAGGGACAGCATGTGCAAAAGCTCAGAGGCAAAACTTTGTAGCTGTGCTCCAGGGGGTGCCATTCAGATAGATTCAGTGCCAGTGGTGCCCTGAAGTTGTGCAAATCGGTGAACTTGAGCTGAAGAGAGAGCAGTGAGTGCATGGAAATGAGGGCAGGCCAGCAAGTTTCAGCATCCTTGGTGAGAAGTTCATGGTAACACATGAGACTTGAGAGGTAAAGTGATAGTGGGCAGGTTGCTTGAGACCAGGTGAAGGATGAGGGCCTGAGGCGGAGTATTCCTCTCTCTGCCATGGATGCTCAAGACCCCATCTCTTCATCTCTTCCCACTGGAATCCTCTATGGCTCCAGAAAGCCTTCCTTGGTTCCTCCAGTTGAAGTGAGCTTCCCACCTCCATCCTCCCCTCACACTGGGCTATCTTCTGTTCCGACAGGTCCCACCTCTGCCTTGCTTACAGCTGCATGTGACGCTCTCCCTCCCCTTCCACCAGCTCCTTGGGGGCTGCGCCTCTCACAGTTTATACATCCCTCACCTTCTAGCCTGCTCGGTGGGTGTTTAGGAAATGTCTATGGAATGAAACAGTGTTCACCATACTTCTACGGTCACACGCTGCTCTTATAAGAAAAGAAAAGATAAAGAAAGGTAGGGCCCCTCACTTTATATATACATATTTATGCATACTAATATCTAAAGTTTATTAGGTGTTTACTGGCTGCCACGCTGTTCTCAAGACTTTACTTGTTTTAACTCCTTTAATCCTCCGAGCAACTCTGTAATGTAGGTATTCTTTTTTATTTTTTGATCTCCATTACATAGATGAGGAAATTGAGTGACAAAGGGTGAAGTAACTTGCCCAAGGTCACTACTACGGAACTAGCAAGTAGTGCAACTAGAATTCAAATGTAGGGTCTGGTTCCAGAGCCCATTCTTTTAATGCAACCTGCCCTGCTTCTGTAGATGCCGAATTGATACAGCAGTGCATTTTATTACATGTATTTTGAGCACAAATGCATTACATACATTATAAAACATATAAAAAATAGATATTAGAAAAGGGTGACATAAAAGATAAATACTTCTAGAATTTTCTTGCACCCAGGAGATGGTTTCGTGCCCCGACCTGGGGACCACTTAAATTAAAAGATGCTGATGAATGAGAGGAAGGAAATTAACATGTGTCCAATAGTTTCTGTACATTACAGAAACCTTGTGGGTCATTGTGCGCCTACCAAGGGTCTGGCACCTTGTTAGGTCCTTTGAATGTTAAGTTATGAATATTCAGAGCAACCCCAGAGGCCCAGGGTGATGTCTGGAGATTGGATGGAAGGGAGAAGAAACAGTCATGAGGACTGGGAGGGACTGTGCTGTTCTTAGCCCAGGGTCTCTGAAGTTTGTGATGGAACAATTTACTTAGTTCGGGAACTATTTATTTCATAAAGCTTGACAGATCTACTCAGGAAGAGGCTGTAACCAGTACCCTGGAACAACATATCATGTTTCTTAACCTTTGTCTGAAATTCTAACAACTCAGCATGGTATGGTACTGGTTATTTCAAGCTCATCAGAAGCTCTGATTGGAGATTAGAAGATGTCTTTGGTTAATAAAAGATGAGGAAATGAATGTATATTGCTTAATAAATGCAGCCTGGCGGACAAAAATCTTTCCAATACTGGGACTGTAGAGGAAGGGAAATCTTGAATGGGGTTCTTCGTGGGGTGGTTTCATTCAATTTAATAAACATTTGGTAAGCACTGACCCTGGGATTCTGCTTCCTCAAGCATACTATGTGCTTGGGTGTAGTATAGTATCTTTAGTCCTTATAATAACTTTATAAAAGGGGAGGAAAAAAAATGCTTAAAAAAAAGGGCTTCCCTGGTGGTGCAGTGGTTGAGAATCTGCCTGCTAATGCAGGGGACACGGGTTCGAGCCCTGGTATGGGAAGATCCCACATGCCACGGAGCAGCTGGGCCCGTGAGCCACAACTACTGAGCCTGCGCGTCTGGAGCCTGTGCCCCGCAACGGGAGGGGCCGCGATAGTGAAAGGCCCGTGCACCGCGATGAAGAGCGGTCCCCACTTGCCGCAACTAGAGAAAGCCCTCGCACGAACCGAAGACCCAACACAGCCAAAAATAAATAAATAAAGTAGCTATATTAAAAAAAAAAAAGCTTAAAAAATAAAAAAAATAAAAGGGGAGGAGTTCCCAACTTATAAATGAGGAACTGGAAGAAATCTACCCAAGATCATACAGCCAATAGGAGGCTATGGTGTGATGCAAACCCCAATTCTGTTGAACTCCAGAGCCCACTCCAAGAATGTACTGTATCCCAAGAATATGCCATTTGCTTTTATACAGGAGAGAACTACAGATAACTACAAATGCAGCAGGGCAAATATGATAACAGAACTAAAAAAAGGTCAGTTCAGAGAAAGGAATGATCATCGCTATAGTGCTGTGTGGTAAGTGGTGTCAGGGAAGGCTCTCCCTAGGGTGAATTGGAAACACTGGTTGGGACGATTTTAAGGCAAATCATAGCCCAGATTTTTAGGTAAACCAAAACGCGGATGGAAAAGCTACCCCGAGATTGTACCGTGATCGTGGATCCCTGCTGCCTCACTTGCTCTTACTGAATTTCTAATACGAACCAACCAAACGGCATACACAGCAACTCTATAAAATGTTGTCACACGTGGTTGGGCTCAAGGGTTGACATGAGAGTCACGGAACCTGCAAAATCCTGCAAGATTTGGTGACTGAATTGAGTGAGCTTCTCTTGGTAGACAGACCACAAAAAGCTTTTTTGTTTTGTTTTGCTTTTTTTCAACAATTAGCAGCTCTATTTGTCACCTGCCCCGTAGAGCTCTACCAGATCTTATGATGACATGTCTGGGCTGCATTATGTTTCCTAAGTTTCAGCCTCTGAAAAACTGGATGGATCTGATTATGTTTTAAACCTTCTATCAGTCAAGGTGGGAAAAAAAGACGTAGCCCTTGCTATCAAGTGGATGCGTTGTCTTGTACTGTATACTTTTATGTGTCTGTGCTTATGTTCCCTCTCTTGTAGATGATGTACTGCACATGCCTAAAGCCCAGACACAGATAGGACTGCAAATTGTCTGCCCCCAAAGGTCTTGTCCCCGGCCGGCCATCACCTCCTCCTTTTGAAGAGTTGGGAGTGTGCTCACAAAACTATAGAAAGCTGGGATTTTTAGAATCGTGGAACCTTGACATGTTAGAAACTTGCAGTCAAACATCCTGACTTAGTGCATCTTGGAATTCACAGTGTTAGTGTCCTAGATAGTATACAGTTTTTTCATCTGAGACTATTAGAACTTAAGAATCCTAGTCTGTTGAGACTACTAAGAATCCCAGTCTGTTAGACACCTAGAATTCATCTCTTCAGCAAATATTTATATAGTGCCTACTATGTGCCAGGTACTATGCTAGATTCTGGGGATACAGAAGTGAAAAAGACTGCTAGAGTTCTTGCTCTCTCAAGAAGTTTGCAGAGAATGTCAGGACTTAAAAATCTTAAAATGTCAGATTCTTAGAAAAGTAAAAGATTAGTGTGTTGAAATCCTAGAATGCCAGCGGTGGAGGGGGCTCTGGATCATTCTCTCCAGCTCCCTCTACCTTTTATGAGGCCCAGAGCCTGTTCCAGGCATGTTGGATTAAAATCTCACCAATAAGAACATTATTTCAGTTCGGTGACATCGCAGAATGGCCAGCTTGCAGGGGCTCAGCGATCACCCAGTGCGGCTGCTCATTTTACCAGCAAGGCCACTGAAGCTCAGAGGCGGGCAGCTGTTTGGTAGATGACACAGCCCCACCAGGACTAGACCCCAGATTTTCAGACCTCTCTCAGAGAACAGGCAAAGCAGGAAGGGCTTCCCAGGTGTTTTCGAGGGGCGCCTTCTTTGCAAGCGTGCAGACTTCTGCACGAGGCCAGCTCTTCAGAAGGAGTTTGCACCAACTTTAAGGAGGCATCAGGCCCGCCCCCGGGGCCAAGTGTGCAGTAGATCGCCCTGTGTTGGGAACCCCCTCCCCCTGTTGATGCGTGTTTTATTTTGCTCCCTCCCCCTCCCCGTGTGCCTCAAAACCAATTTTCATTATTTTTTTTTTCTGTCTGTGTTTGTCTTTGTGGTTCGCAGGTGCTCCCTTGCATTGTTCATCCGCTTCATCAACCCCTATTGAGCAGTCCCCCTCCCCGCCCCCTTCCCCTCCGGCCAATGAGAGCCAGAGGCGGTTGCTAGGCAACGGTGTGGCCCAGCCAACCCCGGACTCAGACTCTGAGGAAGAGTTTGTCCCTAATTCATTCTTAGTTAAAAGTGGCTCCGCCAGCCTGGGGGTCGCGGCAAACGGTAAGTCCCTCTCTCTTGCTAACTTCTGTGGGTTTGTTTTTTCCTTTCGTTGGCGATGCTGATTAATCGGCCTTGGGCTGCTTGCAGGGGCGGAAGGGCCTGGCGCATGGGGGGGGAGCTCAGGGTTCTCGGGGACTGGGGGGCTCGGTGGGCTCGGGCAGCCCCGCTACTGCCTGGTTGCGCCGCTGGGGCGTGCGGGGGGTGGGGGGCTGCTGTTCCCATCCCCATGACGGACGTCTGGCAGACAGAGCTGCAGGGGTAGAGATGCACAGACAGACACAAGGAGACAGAAAGATCAGGTAGAGCCTGAGTAAGACAAAGGTACTGAGACAAAGATAGACACCGGAAAAGAAAAGAAAAGAATGGTTGCAATGAACATAGCACCGACTGACTACTTACTGTGTGCCAGGGACTGTGCCAGCCACTGTCACGTGTTGCTTTATTGGATTGGATCTTCCTCAGAACCCTGCCTAAGAGACCAGTAGGATAGTTTCCCCACTGACCATGAGAAAGCTGAGAGAAAGGCTCCTGGCTTTGGAAGTTCTTGGACTTTCACACTGCCCAGAGACGGGGCCCCTGGAGACCCAGGCAGCTGCAGGGCTGAATGCTGACTGCAGAGAGAGCCACTGGGCTTAAGCATGGATCTGCCCATAATCACACGTCTCTTCTAAGCTCTGCCCCCCTGACTCTCTTAAGGAGAAGAGGTGTGTGTGTTGGGGGGCGGGGGGCGGTACGATGCAATAGCTCCAAACTCCAGGCTGACCAGGAGCCAGCAGACACAGGTTTTAGCCCCTGGTCAGGTGCTGTGTGACCTGGGCCAAGGTGCTTACCGTCTCTGTGTCTAGCAGTGGCCAGTCCACTTCTCTGCAAGAATTCAAAGCCTGGAGGGGATTCAGGCCTACAGGTGGGGTGGGGTGATATATGTGACGTAACCTGGGATCTCCCTAGTGGCCCGTGATTTCCTGATTATCGAAGAAGAGGAAAGGAAATAAGACTTTCCCCACTTAATATTGTAGGTTGTGTGTTGATTTTGCAAACATTTATTAATAAGTGCCTGTGTGGCACTAAATTTCAGGCCAAGTTCTGGAGAAGGAGGCAGAGATTCAGAGAGATATAAGGCAGGATCCACGGGCTCTGCAATCAGACATCTTTGCATTAAATATAAGCTTTATTGCTGTGGGACTTTGGATAGGGCACATTGCCTCTAAGCTTGTTTCCTTAAGCAAGTATAACATGGGCAGTATGGTACCCAGCTCGTGATGAAGGCTCATCACAGGGCCTGGGATAGAGAAGGAGTTTAGTAAAGGTTAGTCATGGTCACAGTCACCACCCACCTCCCTCCAGGGAATTTATAGAGAGTCTGTATGTGAAAGCTCCCACCATACTGCCTGGCACTTAATAATGCTCAGAGAATGTCAGACTTCTTTTCTTTTGGGATCATTACAGCCCAAGGTGGTAAGGGAGATAGGAACCTGGTGTGGAGGTGACTGAGGAGAAGAGCCTCCACTGCGCCTGAGGAAATCCGGAAATGCTTCCTGGAGGAGGCGTTCACTGGATCTGAAAGAATTAGTAGGGTGTGCCAGGTAGAGATAACCAAGGGCTTTAATAACCCAGGACATTCTGGGCAGAGGGAAAACATGGACAAAGGACCCAAGGTGGGGAGCTGGTGGGATCCTGCCCCCAGCTCTTTTACACCTAGGAACCTGGACAGTAAATAGGCATTAACCTTGGAAGGGTGTAGAAGGCCACATGGTAAAGTGACCTGAGCTCCTCTGGGTACTGAGCTGAGGCCCTCCAGGCATCACCCCATCCCCCATGACAAAGAAAGGTGTTTTATCCCCAGCCCGCTCCCCTAACCAGGAACTCTCCCAGCCTCTGTCCTCTTTGAAACTCAGGGAGGAGGTCTTTGGCCTTGATGGTTCTCTTCTTTTTTATTTTTATTTATTTATTTTAATAAATTTATTTATTTATTTTTGGCTGTGTTGGGTCTTCGTTGCTGCATGCGGGCTTTCTCTGGTTGCAGCAAGCGGGGGCTACTCTGTTGCAGTGCGCGGGCTTCTCATTGCAGTGGCTTCTCTCGTTGCGGAACACAGGCTCTAGGCACGCAGGCTTCAGTAGGTGTGGCACATGGGCTCAGTAGTTGTGGCACGCGGGCTTAGTGGCTCCGCGGCATGTGGGATCTTCCTGGACCAGGGATCGAACCCGTGTGCCCTGCATTGGCAGGCGGATTCTCAACCACTGTGCCACCAGGGAAGCCCCTATTTTTTTTAATTCATTTTTATTGGGGTATAGGTGCTTTACAATGTTGTGTTAGTTTCTGATGTACAGCAAAATGAATCAGTTATACGTATACATATATCCCCTCTTTTTTTGGATTTCCCTCCCATTTAGGTCACCACAGAGCATTGGGTAGAGTTCCCTGTGCTATACAGTATGTTCTTATTAGTTATCTATTTTATACATCGTATCAGTAGTGTATATGTGTCAATTCCAATCTCCTAATTCCTCCCACCCACCCCCCTTTCCCCCTTGGTATCCATACATTTGTTCTCTACATCTGTGTCTCTCTTCTGACAGGATCTTTTTTTTTTTTTAATATTTACTTATTTAATTAATTAATTTATTTGGTTGCACCAGGTCTTAGTTGCGGCAAGCAGGCTCCTTAGTTGCAGCTTGCCGGCTCCTTAGTTGTGGCATGCGAACTCTTAGTTGCAGCATGTGGGATCTAGTTCCCTGACCAGGGATCGAACCCGGGCCCCCTGCATTGGGAGCGCGGAGTCTTAACCACTGCACCACCAGGGAAGTCCCTCTGACAGGATCTTGAGCCCTGTATCATCTGTGACCAAAAACCAAACCATCCTCCAGGGCCTTCTCCCTCTGTGCTCCTGAGGGTGGCATTGTCCTTTTGGTGGGTCAGTGTCATTGCTCCTCTAGAGCTTTTAGCTGCCCATGTTTTAAAGTATGCAGAGAAATAGGAACCTGGAGTGGGTTGCAGGCCCAGCTCTGTAGCTCACTGGCTATTTGTCCTTGGCCAATCACTGTCCCTCTTCAGGCGTCAGTTTCCCCATCTTGCCAATGATGGAGCAATTTCTAAGGTACTCTGATTTTCCTAGTGTTGTGTAATGCTGACAGGTATGTCAGCCAGTAGCCTTCTTAAGATTTACTTGGGAAAAAATATATATATATAGTGATATTCTTTGTTCATTTCTAAGTAAATAAGCCTTGTAGGTAAAAGAGAAGGCAGGAGATTAAAGTCCTTAATCTCTCCCTTTGCTAATTAACTGAATAAGAGCAATCACGTTGTTGCAAGTTCTGCAGCAAATTGATGGCATTACTGCATTATTGATGTGCAGGGAAGATGGGGGGACTTTGGCCTATAGCTGTCTGCTCAGCTACACTCCGCTGTACTCCTGCTCCCCAGGGGACCTAGAGGCACTTCAGAGTTCTTCCCAGGAGCCTTGCTCTGAGTGTGTTACTCTAGAGGTTGGTAATAGATGTGTCCCACGCCTGAAGGGAGAGTCTGGGTCCTTAGTGATCTGCTGCTCTGGGTTTGGTGGGTCATGAGAGAGCCAGTGAGTGTTACCCCACAAGTAGACTCTGCCTGCCACCTTCCTGTCCCCTGAAACCCCAAACTGAGGGGTCTTCTGTGAGCCAAAGGGCCTGCTGGTATTGGCATGGACCCAGCCCTAGCAAGTGAGGATGAGTGGGCCCTGCTATGTAGTGTGCCCAATAAATGTTTGTTAAGTTTCGTGTGATTTTTTTTTCATGGAAAAATATGAAATTATTTTAATGCGATTATCTCTATTGTTTCTGTCAATTATAAAAGTAACAATGCTTGCTAACATTCAAATAATGCAGAAAGGCAACAAGTGAAGTTCTCTTGTAATTCTTCCTCCCAGAGATAGCCACTTGTAACAGTTTGGTGCATGGCCTTGCAGATGCCTTTTATGTAGTGATAATTAATGAGTGGGAATGAAGGGGTGAGCAAGCAGTACGAACTGTGTAAGGACCACAGTGCAGCCAAGAGAGCAGAGCCATAGTCAACCCTTCCGAAATTGGGTCTCAAGAGATGCAAGCCTGGACACAGGACCTAACCTCTCAGAGCCTCAGATGCTCCGCAGGTGAAATGGGGAAAACCTCCCGGGGTCGCTATGGAGTTCAACAAGGCAAAGTCCCTGCCTCCCTTCCTTATCTCCACCCTTCCATTCCCTTCCACCACTTGAAGACTTTAAAGACCACCCTAAATGGGTTAATTGCTCTGGCTCCTTTAGAGGCCTGCTTCCCCAGAGACTTCTTTCAGAAGGTATTTTAAATGACAAAGGCAGCCCCTTGGGCGCCTAAAGGGTGAAAATGAAGTTTCCTTTGGCGGGAGCTGACTCAGCACCCTCCTCTGAGGGCTGACCCTTTGGGAAGCAGCCTTCTGGGAGCTGGGCTGCATGCTCCAGTGGCTTCCAGAGGCCCTCTGCCTCCAGCTGTGTCTGCTCCTGCCCGGGCTGCGATCCCCAGCCCGTGGTGCCCAGAACTGCCCTGCGAAAATCCCATGTAAAGAGCACGGAGGCCGCGTGGGGCATCACAGAAAAGAAAACAGGGGAAGCAGCTCTTTCTGTCCTCAAAATCCTAATCCGCCCCAAGGATAACCATCTAGAAATCACTGATAGATATAAAGAAAGATTTCACTAAAACAGCAACTTGTCATAGCCGAGAAGCTAAGGAAGTGATTTGGATTAAGTAGATCTTTGTCCCTACCGCCACAGAAACTTTTCAGAATAAATATTAAATGTGCCGTGAATTGTTGTCATCTAAAGTCTAAAGTAAAAGGGATTTAAAACCTTGGTGGTTAATATTTAAGAGGGTCGGGGAATAAATAACTCAGAGAAAGCTGTCCATTTCTAAAAGCCGAGGTGAGGTAGGAGCAGGTGGGAGAAGTTACATGTAATGAGCACCTTCCCTTCCGCGTAGAAGTCTTTTCTTTGCATGCGTTATCTTTTTTTTTTTTTTAAATTTATTTATTTATTTTTGTCTGCATTGGGTCTTCGTTGCTGTGCGCGGGCTTTCTCTAGGTGCGGCTAGCGGGGGCTACTCTTCATTGCAGTGCGCGGGTTTCTCATTGCGGTGGCTTCTCTTGTTGTGGAGCACGGGCTCTAGGCTCATGGGCTCAGTAGTTGTGGCTCACGGGCTCTAGAGCACAGGCTCAGTAGTTGTGGCGCACGGGCTTAGTTGCTCCGCGGCATTTGGGATCTTCCCGGACCAGGGAGCGAACCCGTGTCCCCTACACTGGCAGGCGGATTCTTAACCACTATGCCACCAGGGAAGTCCCCAAAATGCGTTATCTTTTTTTGAGCTTCTCTTTGTCTCTATTCTGGAAACCGAGGCCCAGGCAGAGACTCACACTCAAGCCTACCTGATTCTAGAGCCCCACCCAAATTTTGTGTTTTGTTTTCAATACCAGATGCTGTTATTTCTGTCTTCTTAGTAGGAAGCTGGAGAAGATAAGGGGAAGTCCACCAAAGAAAAGCTGATTTTTTAAAAAAAATTACTAGTTGTTGGATTCCTAGTACTCACCTCACAAACCTTGATGAAGCCCCTATTATGTGAGAGGTGTTTAATCTCATTAAATCATGAGATCTCAGGGAATCTCATTGAATCTTCATGTCTGTCTTGTGTCATAGCCATTTTTAGTCTCATTGAGGCAATAGCAGGCCAGAGAGATTAAGTAAGTTCCCCGAAATCACACAGCTTCTAAGTCATAGAACCAGATTTGAATCCCAAGTCTGTTTGAAGCCATTGAGTGAAATCTTTCCGTTGTGTTTCGGTGAGGATGTGGGAGTTTCAAAGATGAATCAGGCCAATGACTTAGACACTAAATTGTGGTGCTGCTTCATGAGAGCCAAGCCCTGGATGCTAGGCCGTCCGTGGCTTTTTTTCCTCTTTTCCCCCATTCTGGGCCCTTCTGCCTCACCTTAAAGATTTCTCAGGCTGGTGACAGTGGTCAACATCACTGTTGTTTGGCAGTTTCATTGACTTCCTCAGGTCTTAAGCAGCTGGGATTATTTTGTTTTGACTTCCAATCCAGTGGAAGAGTGTTTATTTTTCTTTCTAAATGGGAAACACTGCTATGTATGCGAGCTCCTTCCAAAAGTGTTTTCTTAAAACAAAACAAGTCAAAAAATTCAACTTAATTTGGAACCTATCCAGATTCCCGAGGGAGTCTGCCAGGGTCCTTTGAAGTCAGTTTGTGAAATCAGAAGGCAAAATTGTGCCTGTTTCCTACAATGGAGAAGTATCCAGTGAGGCTTTTGTCTCCTTTCTCTGTGAATTTCATGGAACCTGTGTTAGTTGTTCCATGCCAACCACAGTACTTGGGTCTGTGTGTTGCCCAAGTCCCAAGGGACAAGGACATAGGGGCATGTGACGTTTTCAGGCATTTTTGTTCACTGCTCTTCGCAGCTCTCTTGCATCAAAAGACCCTTGTTGGTAAATAAATCCTTACACCAGCTATGTCGAGAAGTTAAGTACCTAAACTCCTGGGAGCAAGACAAATTGATTTCTTCCTTCTTTCCTGCCTTCATCCACAATGACATTTGAAGTGTTTGCAGATGTTTTCCTAACAGATGAGGGGTGAAGGGGACGCTAAGCAGAAAGATCCTATAAAATAGGTATTTAATCTATAGGGTCAAAAATCCCTTAAATGAAGCCCTTGGAGTCAGATGCATTTTCGAATTCAGAAATTTTTAGATTTAAGAAATAAAATACAGTACACATACTGTGTCTTTCCTAACATTCCCAGAGTGCTGGGATGGCCCACGGTAATCAAATACATTGATATTTCTGCAGTCAAACATATGAACAGTTACACTGGTGAGATTTAAAAACAAAAAAAGACTCTGAGATACATGTCAGTTCAGGTCAGGTTTTGCAACCAGAACAGTTTTTTTATTTTATTTTATTTTATTTTATTTTTTATTTATTTATTTATTTATTTATTTATTTATTTATTTATTTATTTATTTATTTATGGCTGTGTTGGGTCTTCGTTTCTGTGCGAGGGCTTTCTCTAGTTGCAACAAGTAGGAGCCACTCTTCATCACAGTGCGCGGGCCTCTCACTATCGCGGCCTCTCTTGCGGAGCACAGGCTCCAGACGCGCAGGCTCAGCAATTTGGCTCACGGGCCTAGTCGCTCTGCGCCATGTGGGATCTTCCCAGACCAGGGCTCGAACCCGTGTCCCCTGCATTGGCAGGCAGACTCTCAACCACTGCACCACCAGGGAAGCCCCCAGAACAATTTTGATAAAACTTTCAGTCTTAGGACTTCCCTGGTGGCCCAGTGGTTGAGACCTCACCTTCCAATGCAGGGGGTGCAGGTTCCATCCCTGGTTGGAGAGCGAAGATCCCGCATGCCTCACAGCCAAAAAACCAAGACATAAAACAGAAGCAGTATTGTAACAAATTCGATAATGACTTTAAAAAAAAACTTTCAGTCTTAAACAATTAAAAAAGAAAAAACCTTTCAGTCTTAGAGTTTTGAGATTTTTGGAATGGTGGCTAATGGTTGGTGATCCTGAATCATGCCTCTTCTTAAATGGGCAGGGTTGGGGGATGTCCCATGACTCAGAAAGGTTTAGTAACAGAATAGTCATAGAGATAACTAGAAAGCTTGGTAACTAGAAGGCATGATACAGGTGCAAGTTGCTGACTGGGAAGCTCTATGTTTACCTGTAATGACTGCTTGGAAAGGCCAAGCCCCTCTGGTATAGACATGGGGCCTCAGGAGGCCAGCGCCATCAGGCTGGCTGACTCTCAGGCCTGGGAGTTCAGGAGGAGAGAGGCCAACTGCTCAATTCTCCAAAGCCTAGAACTCGGCAACTCTGAGTTCTTAAGGAACCTTTCCTGACAGCCCTTTGGTTGTATGGACCTCCCCTTTCTTTGATGCCCTGCTGTCTTCTTTACAGATGCCTCCCTAACAGTCTGGGAACCTGAATGTCCCCATATCTGATTTCCAACTTAGACTACAACTTCCTTGAGGGAGGCCTTGTCTGAGGCTATATCTTCACAGCTGAGCACCTGTAGGTGCTAAAATCAAAAATGAAAAAAAGTTGATATTCTCTCGTCCTCCTTTTCACCAGCCCACCCCCCAACACACACACACACACACACACACACACACACATACATACACACACACGCACACACGCACACACACGCACAACCACCTCCCTAGGAATAGTACAGTGAGCCACATGCATGATATAACTAGAAATCTGCAGAGATGAAGTGATTTGCCCAAGTGCAGAGTCAAGATTCATTGTATGGCCCCAGACTCCAGTGCCCTTTCCACCTTATCAGGTACCTCCCTCCACTGGGAAAGCCCTCACCTGCAGCCTGCCACCAGGGGCAGGCAATTATGCCCCCCTAAGTGGGAGCAGTGGGGACAACCACACAGGGGTCACTTCTGTTTTTGTATAGTTCACCAAGCCCTTTTTCATATGTTACCTCAGGCAAACTCTGGTGACTCTAATTTAATTGCCACATTGGCTTTCTAGGAGGTAAGCCTTCTTCCTGACCCTGCAAAATAAACAGGTCACGTTTTGAATTAATGTAACCGAATGTCCTGGGAAAACCAGGGCCCTCTAATTAGTCACTCATGTGACACGGTTACAGCTCCTTTTCCACTAATTTCCCCAAATGCCATTGCATTAAAAGGTACAAAAATAACATTTTTGGTGTCTGGCTTGATTGGATCTAGTAATTCCTAGACCACCCCTCGAGGAAGGCACATTAGCCGTGTGTCCGGGCTTTTTCCATCTGGAAGCTAAGCCTGGTTTGTGTCCCTGTGGACATGTTAGTGGCCTGCTCCAAGGGGCCCTTGTGGACACCAGACCACATCTTCAAGCATCTCCTGACACTCCGGGGCGCAGACTGTTGAAGAGGCACCTGGAAGGAGGCTAAGGAGAGCTTGGGAGATTAGCGCACCTCACGTTATCATAAGCCTTGCATTCCCTGAGTACGTTCACCTCCACCATCTCCTTGGATCCACAGCACAGTGCTGTGAGGCTGGCCGAATGTAGAGAACCGGGTAGGAGAGAGGGAAGCAACTGGGCAGAGAGCTGCCCCTTTGGCTACCAGCTTCTTTGGGCCAGTTTTAGATTTGCTCACAGTTGGTGATCCAACCTGCAAGGGCCACTGCCATCCATATAAGCTGAGTTTTCCAGTTATAACCCTCCCCTGGAGAAGCCTCTCCAGAATCCCTCGTGAGCCATCCTGGAAACCTGCTTGGGAGGAAGCACATGCCGGAGAGCAGCAGACCTGCCTTCTGAGCCCAGCTCTGCCTCTGACCTGCAGTGTGACCTCCAGAGCCTTGTCCTCTGGTTCCTTGGCTCTCTCGTCCGGGCAGTGGGAGGACTTGATCAGATCAACATTTCCCAAGCTTGTTCCTTTGTGTGTCACTGTCAGAGTCTGCACTATAGCAGTGTACCCACCTACGTGCCATTTCCTTTCCTTTCCTTTAAACTGCCTCCTTTTCCGAACTTTTTTTTTTAACCTAAGTGAATTTAGTCATTTTAAAAGGAAATTGTATATTACTGTGGCAATTCACTTGCCATAAATAGAAGGTAGCTGTAAAAATAAATACAGTGAAAGCTGGTTATCATGTTCTGGTGAGATTAGGCCTGCTCTAGGATGCAGAGATTTGCTTCTCATTGTTAAATAGGGACATGGGCAAGGGTTAGGTATTAAAAACACACAAGTACCAAGCTGAGATTTCCTCCTTGACATCATCAAAAAGGTTGAAAGAGGATGGAGGCTATCCTGCACGTGATTCAGTGTGATTTAATGTCTGCTCGCACTGTACACCACCTAAAACCCTGCCCATGGGATGCATGGCTCTGTGGCTTTTTCCAGAACTCTGTCTAGGCTTTTAATGCTACACCCCTACAGCCTGCTCACCTTGAGAATAAACATCTCTTGCTGCTCCCAGAACCTCCCCTCCTACCCTTTCCTAAATGTGGTCTTTTCTGAGCGATCTGTTCCCACCCTCCCCTTGGCAGCCTCCTGCCCTCTGCCCCTGTCATCACGTCTGAGCTGGGTGCTTTGAGCTCAGCTGGATCCTGCATTACTGGGTAATAGCTCCCAGTTTGGACCAGGAAACCATGTGGCTTCCTCTTCTCCCTCCCCTTCCTCTCCTTTCTCCCCTCCTCCCTCTCCTTCTGAACTGCCATTATTTATAAAGGTGTCTGAGATTAAACAACTAAAAAAAATTCCCTCTGCTTTAAATGACCTAAAAGGACCGAAGCTAGAAGGAAAAGAGAAACAGCACAATATGGAGCCGTAGGAAGGAAAGATAGGTTACGGGGGTCTACAGATCCTTGCTGTGCTGTATGGCCTTGGGAAACTTGCATAACCTCTCTGGGTCTCAAGTTTCCTCTGTAAAATGGATATTGGTTTTAATAGTACTTCACAAAATTGTTGTGTCTATGAGAAACTATGGGCAAGGCTTCTAGCATGGTGATTGCTACGTAATAGGTGCTCAGTGAATGTTAGTTTCCTTATTCCCTTTCTAGAACCCAAAAGGTTTTGGCCAGATATCTCTGGAAGGAAGGCAGATTCCTACACTCCCACCTCTCCAGGCTTGGAGGAGGTGTAGCAATTAATAGGTCTGTCCCGGAGTCCTGAGCTGTAATCCCCCTCCTCCTCCTGGGTGATTTCCAGAGATTTAGGGTGGGAGAGTGAGCCCAAGGCAGCAGCTAAACAAACATAGCATGGGGTCTTGGAAACAGAACCTCCGCCTTCCTTGCGGAGCTCCCTGTGCTGCTGGCCATTCCCCATAGTTCCAGGATTGCGTGTGATATTCGGTACCAGATAAAACACTGTGATGTCTTTTCCTTCTGGTCAGCTGGCCTCCCCCGCAGAGTTGAAAGGAGAGGAAAATGACTGGTAATTCATTTACGCTTCACTCCCTCTCTGGGAAGCTGCTGCACGGGCTAACAATAATACATATCGGGCTTCCCTGGTGGCGCAGTGGTTGAGAGTCTGCCTGCCAATGCAGGGGACTCGGGTTCGAGCCCTGGTCTGGGAAGATCCCACATGCCGCGGAGCAACTGGGCCCGTGAGCCACAATTACTGAGCCTGCGCGTCTGGAGCCTGTGCTCCGCAACAAGAGAGGCCGCGACAGTGAGAGGCCCGCACACCGCGATGAAGAGTGGCCCCCACTTGCCGCAACTAGAAAAAGCCCTCGCACAGAAACGAAGACCCAACACAGCCATAAATAAATAAATTAAATTAAAAATAAAAAAAGAGTCAACATCTGTTGAAATTTAAAAATAATAATAATAATAATAATACATATCCCTGTACTTCCAGAAACCTCTTTTTAGCTGCCACAGCAGAGGCTCTGGGGGAATATACACTTGTTATGAACCAAGTTCCCCTCCCCGTTAGCTGCGTGACCTCACCTCTCTCACCCAGTTGCCCATCTGTAAAGTGGGCATACAAGTAGCAGTCTGGGAGTCGTTTCAACAGTGAGATGGGATAACATCTAAGACACTAAGATTACAGGGGGTGCTGAGTGTTGACTGGTCTCCCCTTCTAATCTTGGGCAAAGAATGGAGTTTTTAGTCAGTGAGGAGATTATCTGATCAAAATTGAAGTTGTGATCACTTACCTGCTGTCATCTGAGAATAAGCAAAAATGGAAGTTGAGATAATACTTAATTTGCTAGTTTTGCAAAATTCTGCTCCCCTTAGCCAAAATGTTTTACTACTATGTCTTCTCTCCCCTGGACCACTGCCGTAGCATCCTCACTGGCCTCCCTGCCTCCCATCTCTTCCTTTAATCCATCTTCACACTGTCCCATGGTGATCCTTTCAAAGCCCAGACCCCTATCATAGAGCCCTTGCAGGGACCCTCTACTTGTTTCCCACCACTGGCGGTTCAGGACCTATCTCCTTAGCTTGGTGCCAAGGCCCTTCTTCACAGAGGCCCTCCCACTCTCTCAAGCTGCTTACTTCCGTGGTCCCACTAGGGAGCTGTGGCCACAGAAAACTAACATGGTTCTTGAGGGGACAGAGGACATTCCTGGTACCCAGAACAGGGCTTCTGATGAATAGCTGACGATCTTGGGAGCAAAGGCTTCGGAACACAACTCATTAATTTAGAGGGAGAACTGGTGAAGATCTTTCTGATTTGGAATGATATGGGAAGAAATGAAGCTTGTTTACCCTTCAGAACCAATTCAGCAAAGTATTATTAAAGACTTACTGTGTGCCAGGTCCCATGGAGAACAGAAAGCATCCGCTCACCCGCTGGCTGTTGAGGAGAGAGATACACACCTAAGCAGCTCTGCCCTAAAGCAGGCATCAGTGAGGGGAGCAAGGTAGGGGAGTGTGCCAGGGTGTGTGGGGCTACAGAGGTTTAGTGCAAACTGGGAGGCTCAGGGGATCCTCCTGGAGAAAGAGGGTAACTCCCAAGGAGCTCTGCCCAGAAGTGAGCTTTAGTCTTACGGATCTGTAAGGCTGCTATGGACTGAATTGTGTCCCACACCCCAAATTCATAGGTTAAAGCCCTAACCCACCATGTGACTGCATTGGAGAAAGGTCCTATAAGGAGGTGGTTAAGGTTATATGAGGTCTTAAGGGTAGAGCCCTTAAGATCTGAAGGAACTGGTGTCCTTATAAAAGAGGAAGAGACACCAGAGCTCGCTCACTCTCTCCTCCTCAAACATTCATTCATTCATTCATTTGTTCAGCAGACTTTTCCAGGGGTCCTGTACTGAGGAGTTCTGATCAGACACCATCTGTTTCCTCCGTGTGTAGACATGTGGGAGGGGACACAGGAGGGGAGCATGGGGGTCCTCTGCAGGGGGCAGTGGTGGAAGGTAAGTCTGGCTTCCTCTCTATGGAGAAAGAGCTAGTGTGGCAGGGCCCGTCTCCACCCTCCCCCCTTCCCACCGTCAGGGAGCAGCCTCTTTAGAAGACTCGATTTTCCTGGGGTTTGAGGTGGGGATGGAGTGAGTGGCGTGGACTGAAGGCAGGTGTACGGCTCTGTACACGTCTAATTTCAGAGCCCATCGAGAGGGGGTGACGGTGGCAGGTGCAGCCTCAGGAACCAAAAAGGGCCTGACACACCTTTGGACTGTGTAACAGAAGAGGAAATCCCATTACTGTGCACCTGCAGGGCGCCAGGGGCTAAGATAGGTGTTCAGCACCCTGCTGAATCTGTATGGCTGGTGGGCTCTAAAGAGTGCAGGTTTGAATTTTGGCTCTGCCACTGCTAGTGGAGACCTGTAGTAAATGATTTAACCTCTGAGTTTCCATTTTTCCTCATGTGTAAAATAGGGATCATAATAGTATCTACTTCATAGTGTTGTTAGAATTCAGTATGAAATAATGTATGTGCAGTACTTAGCAAAGTACTTGGTTATTATAAAGTCTTAAATGGAAAAAAAAAAGTAGAAATGGAAACTGCTATTACTGTTAACATTGTTGTTCTGGTTATTGTTTTACGGCACATAGCCTCAGAAAGGTACAGTAACCTGCCCAAGGCCACACATCCCAGGTGTGCCGGGCTCCACCCAGCCTCTTTTCTTCCCACTGGGCTGCCCTCCCTCATCTGACAGCCGTCACCCCCCTTTCTTGACAACCCTCTGGAAGCCGAAGGTCTCAGGGAGCCTCCCCAACAGATGGGAGATTTCTTTCGCCCTCACCTCGCCCCCCTGCTGAGGAAGAGGCTGCATGCGCATTTCGTCAGCAATCCCCGCCCCCTGGCCAGAGGCCCCCAGAATGGAAACTGCTGAGTTGCACTCTGGCTCTTAACTCTTTCAAGATACCCCTGTTGGGCCCCTGCGTGGGTGACAAGATGATGCATGAGGTCTGGCTAAGCAGCTTATTTGTCTGAGCTGGTGATGGCCTTTGTCCCAAGTTGGGTTAGTGGTAAGGGGCAGTGTCTCTTTAAAGCCCGGACAATGGGCAAGCTTCTCAGGTCACCGAACCACTCAGCAAATGGCCCGAGTCCCTCAGAGCTCAGGAGGCCTCTGCCCCCTCTGCTGTCTGCTAACCCCGCTGTTCATCCTGTGATGCGCCGCCCTCACCTAGCAAGGAGGAACACGCGGAATAACGGGGGAGAAGGACTCAGAGAGCATTCTAGGGACAAAGGACTCCAGAGGAGGAAGCTGAGACGGGGAGGGGACAAAGGATCGTTTCTGACTTCCCGCTCAGCCTGTGCTTTCCTAGCTCTGCGCCCCCAGGTGCGTCAGGCCCATGGTGACCGGACCGATTTTCCCAGCAGCCCCTTTCACCACTGAAACCTAACACTACGGATTACAGCTCAGGCATCTTAGGCTGGCAGTCAGCACCTCCGAGAATCTACCCCTTTCCCTCCTTCTTGACCCTCTCTGACCCTCCCCCAACCCCCCACTCCAGTGAGGTCCATCAGGCGGCCTTCACCACCTGCTTCAACCAAAGCAGCTTCCTTTTGTCAGATGCCTACATTTGCTTCTGAGTAAGATCCTCTTTAAAGAACACTTCTAATATGAAACCTGTTTTTCTTCGGAGTATGAAAACCACTGATTTAAATCAACCCTTTCCTTGTGTGAAGGGTGACAGAGCTAGATTTGAAGCCGGGCCTTCTGAATCCCAGTCCTGACTTTTTCTTAGTGTATGGATTCATTGATTCATTCCACACAGATTTCTTAAGCACCTACTGTGTGCCAAGCACTGAGGTAGGCCTTGGAGTAAGACGTAAGACAAAGGTCACGCCCTCACGGAGGGACCCAAGCACTAACATTGGTTCCTGCTGTGAGGGTTCAAGAATGCAAACGTGAGACGAGCCCACTGACTTTGGCATCTAGATGGCTCCTGGTGACCTTGGTGAGGGCATTTTCAGGGTGTGGAGGCTAAAGCCAGAGGAGGATGGATGGGAGGTGAGAGGGCAGAAACAGTTCAGTTAACTGATTCTAACAGATTAGACTTTGTGTCACAGATTGCTTACATATTACAAAAGAAAAAGGTTCCTTTACAGTGGCGAGATCAGGAATCGTCACCTGAACAAGTGACCAAACTTCGTGGTCATTATCATAAAGCAATAAGAAGTACGTTCCATCATGCATGAGATGTACCTGCGTAAAATGTTTAACCTGAGTCTAATTATGAGAAAGCAACACATCCAGAATATAGGACAGTCTGTGGGACAACTGGCCTGGACTTTCAAAAAACGTTAATATCATGGGGAAAAAAAAAAAAGGAAATAGAACAGTTGGCGTAGGTGGGAGGCTCCACTAGATTAAAAGAGGCTAAAAAAAAGGTAACAACCAAAGGCAACACTTGAATCTTGATTGGATCCTAAGTTTTTTTTAAGGCTTTAAAGAAGACATTTGGGGAAGAATTAGGGAATTTTAAAAATATGGCATATATGTGTGCTAGGTGATATTATGGTATATAAAATTTATTTTTATTTATATTTATTTTTGTCTGTGTTGGGTCTTCGTTTCTGTGCGAGGGCTTTCTCTAGTTGCGGCGAGCGGGGGCCACTCTTCATCGCGGTGCGCAGGCCTCTCACTATCGCGGCCTCTCTTGTTGCGGAGCACAGGCTCCAGACGCGCAGGCTCAGTAGTTGTGGCGCACGGGCTTAGCTGCTCCGCGGCATGTGGGATCTTCCCAGACCAGGGCTCGAACCCGTGTCCCCTGCATTAGCAGGCAGATTCTCAACCACTGCGCCACCAGGGAAGCCCGATATTATGGTATATAATTGTTCATTTTTCTCAGCTGTGATCATGATATTTTGGTTATATGGGAGAATATCCTTCTTCTTAGGAGATGCATGCTGATGGAAAGTGTCTTGATGTCTGCAACTTTCAAATGGTCAGAAAAAAAATTTTATATATATAGTGAGAGAGAAAGCCACATGGCAACATATTAACAATTGGCAGATTTAGGTGAAGAGTGTATGGGTGTTTTTATACTGTCATTTTGACTTTTCTGTAGGGTTTAAAGTTATCAAAATAAAAAGTGGAGGAGATTTAACTAGGGTTGGGGAGAGATTAGACGATAGCAACTGAGTTTTTGGAAAGGATTCTTGGGACGGGTGAATTGTGGGCACTCTTTGTAGCAAGATTCCTTACCCCCTTTGGGAACTCAGAATACAGAAACCCTCTGAACCTTTACAGAAAATTGATAGTTTAGCAGTTGTGATAAAACAGCCCCTTCCTGGGCGTGGAGGGGACTTCCGCGAGGCGCTGGAGCCAGTGATGGGAACCACATTGGCCGGAGTGCACACAGCCGCGCCCCAGGACCAGCCCTTCTGTGCTGAGGCAGGACAACTGGAAGGAATTATGTGCCTTCATACTTGTTAAACCGCCTTGGCACTAGCCGTGATCCTCGTAACCTGAGCTTTACGATGGCACTGCCATAGTTAAAGTTGGGCCAGCCTTGCCCCTGCACCCTCCTTGTCGGAGGTTTATAGCTAAAGCATAAAACAGTTCAACGTGAGCTGAAACATGAAACACTCCTCCAGATTGTAAAGGCAAACTTTTCTGTTTAAAGTTTTCTAGGGAGGCAGCGTTTGGGAATGAAACCTTTTCCATCTCCTTTTGCTTTTCCAGCCCTTGGCCAGGCTCCCAAACGCTCCACCCCCGCCCAATTTCCCACCTTGAACCCAGACCACAATCCAATCCAACACAGAAGCTGCTGAATCCTGTGGTTGGGAGGGTTCTGCTGTGGCCGGGAAGTCCTGGTTTCTGAGTCTGAGCCCTGAAGCTGTGTGGCCTTGGGCAAGTGGATTCCCCTCTCTGGGCTTCAGCCTCTTGGTTATTTATAGACAATATTTATTACAGGGCTGCCCAGCCCATATGGGTGTGTGGTCACTAGGTGCTTGGAGCCTGTACACACAGTAGGTGCTTCTATAAATATGGTCTTACTGATTACATCAGAGTGTTTCAAATACATAGAGATCTGTAGCAAATAGTTGTCTTATTTTGATCATGAAGAAAAGTGTATCCAAAATTACTCTTGTTTTTATCCAAAAGGTAGCCAAAGTACAGTTCTTAATGGAAGAGAAATCGCATGGAAAGTCACAGGAAAATAATTTGATTTTATCCTCTTATTAAGAGTTTTTCGTAAAAGCGTGGATAGGCTTTGAGGTCAGATAGGCCTGGGGTCAAATCCCAGTGACAGAGTGACCAGGCAGATTAGTAATCCATTCTGAGCCTCGGTCACTTCATCTGTGTAATAAGGTATAATAATACCAACCTAGCTGGGTGAGCGAGGAATCAACGTACTTTATGGAGAGCTCTTAGCCCGGCACCTAGCAAATAATGAGCATTCAGTGAACAGAGCTGCAATTAGTACTGAATCTGAGAAGACCAGGAAAGCCCCTGATACCCAAACCTGCCTCTCAAGAGTTGTTCTTTTGTACCAGGAATGACAGATCAAGGGCAGCCAACTGACATCAAAAGCCCCGCCCTGCAGACCTTCCAATGGATGATGCAAATGCACTGTGATTTCTGCCCTTTTGAAGCAGTCTCTTAGCCTATTCCTTCAAACTACTGGTGGTTTGATGGGGCCGAGAGGACACTGAGGATGAGAAGGAACTTCAATTTGTTATTTCAGAGCCCCTTCTGATAGGGCAAGCTGGTCTGTTCAGAGCCTAGGTACCTAGACATGAGTCAGGCAAGGGAGATAACCTTCCTTGGCCTGTTTCTTTGGGCCAACACAGCTAGAGATGGGCAGGTGAGTGTGGGCCAGAATCAGGTTCCTTGCTTTTTATTTCTGCCTGAATCGGGATGGAGAGCCCCATACTGCTTCAGCATTGTAATTTGCATCACTACAGTGTCAGCCAGTTCATCCTAGGCAGGGTTTTACTTCCAATCCCAGCCCTGCCCCTCATTGGCCATGTGACACTGGAAAGTTACTCTACCTCCTTGGCCCTTACTTTCCTTATCTCTAAAGGAATTAAAAAAAAAACAAAAACAAAAACCCTGTTCTGCTGGCCTCTGCATCCTGTCATGTGGCTCCTAGGAGATAAGGCACAGGGAAGCGTGAGTGCTGCACAAAGGGAGGTCTAGGAAGGCAGCCCCAGGAGCACGCTCTCAAGCCAGGAGGACCACTAGGCATTTTCCCGAAAAGCTATATGAAAACAGAGGCCGTTATTACTAAAATACTTGGTAAATAGAATATTTAGTAAATGGGAACATTGTAAATACAGAATAAGAGATAAAGAAAGCTAGTATTTACTTCCCATCTGCTACCCTTAATTTATTCTGGTTTTGGCATCTGGATCCTTGACTGTGCATTTTTGCACATTGAAGTAGCACACCTGGATTGTCAAGACCTTCAAACAGGTCATCATCTACAATATCACTAAAGATCTAGATATCTTTCTCTACTAGAAAAAAAATGGTTTTCAAATATGCCTTGAAGATCGCCATCCCTCTGGACAGGTGAGAATTTATAACAGGCAATTAAATGATGTGTATTTGCTGAATGTGTATTTCTCCTACTGAAGCAGAGGAAGTCGTATGTAAAAAGGGCAGGTGAGGTTAGAAAGGGGCTGGACTTGTTTCCTGCTTCTTTGCAGGTTGGGTTGAGTGGTTCTAATCTCTGCATCCCTTGGGATAAGAGTCTGTTGCTCACACACTCCCAACCCCTCACCCCCTCATTAGGGTTCCTTTCCTTTTCTGTCTCCCTCTTTCAAGAGTCAAGGTCCTTTTTGGATTGGAAGCTTTAGAACATGCCTTTTCCAGGACTGAAAAATTGCCTAAAGAATTGAGGTGTGAAGTCACCCCCTTCCTTGGGGCCTCCTGCCCCAGCTTGGGAGCTGCCGCCTGGGGACTGGGAACAGCTGAGTGTTTGTTGTCTGAAAGGTACACACTCATTAAGGATCTTTAGCTAAGGTCCCCTTTGAGGGGCTAGCAGCAGATGCAGATTTCTGGGGTGGGAAGAAATAGTCTGTCCTCGAGACCCTCACAGGCTCTTGGGCCAACTCTTGAGGGGAGAGTTTCATCAGATTTAAAAAGTCTGCTCAGAACTCCCAGTGCACCTTGAAGGCCCCGCGCACTTTCAGCCTTACAGGGATTCTCTTGGAAAGACACAGGCTTTTGAGGAAGGGCACAGATTTTGGAGCCAGCCAGCACTGGCCTCACATTACAGATTCTCCAGTGTCTAGCCGCATAGCACTGGACGATCTGTCTCCCTCTCTGAGCCTTATTTTTGTCTTTTGTAAAATAGGGATAATAGTTCTTACCTTGGGGAGCAGGGGTGCAATTGGCAGGACTGAGTTAGGTGGTATTTGTGGAGAGGTGAGCAGGCATCCTGGTGCGTGGGAGACACAAGAATGAGTCGGTCCTTTCTTTCACCCGCGGGATCCCAGAGGATCAGCTCTCCTGAGTACTGCCCACAGAGTTCGCCCTTGTGAACAAATAAGGGATTTGAGAAAGGGGAGGCGGATCAGCCTTTGCACTAGAGGAGTGCCAGCCGGTGAGGCCTGGCCCTCCGTCGCCTCACCCCAGGGCTAACGCCACGCTTGTCCATGTGTTTAAAAGACCTCGTCACCCCGAGTCTCACCACCGCTCAGGAATGGGAATAACGACTTCATGGGATCGTCCTGGGGACCCACTGCGATCACGTGTACGGAAGCATCAGCACAGTGCAGGCATGTAGTAGATGCTCAGGAAATGCTGAATCTTAACAGCAAGAAATCTGGTTCAAGACAGGCCAAGAACGTAGTCTGTGTTCTGTCGGAGTCAACTCCCCACCCGCTTCAGGGACAGCTTTGTGAGGTGAGAACGAGTCAGGGCAGCCTCGGGCTGCGGGGAGAGCCTGCTCTGGACGGTACAGCACACTGGGGTGGGCACCAAGAGCCAAGTGGGTTGTGTTCCTCTGGCCGCCCTGCCCCAGCAGCTGCTTCAAGTGGGGTCCCAGCGGGCGCCCTGCCAGGGCTCACCTTCCTGCCTCCCAGCCCTGAGACCAGGCTGCTTTCAAGTCACATCCCAGTGGGTGTTGCCAAGCCCTGAACAGAACAGCCTACCTACCCTCACCCTCCACTGCTGGCAGCCGGCTCAAGTGTCTTAAGCAGGTCCCCAGGCCTTGGCATGTCGGCCCATCTGCCAGCTCTGCAGTGTGCCACTTTCCTGTTCCTCAAGCACACCTGGTCCCTCTCACAGCTCTGCATTTTTCTGCAGGAGCTCCTTTGCCAAGCACACGGGGTGCTAAGTGCTTTCACGTGTCTGGTCTCGTTTAATCATCACAGCGATTCTGGGACGCCAGCATTATGCCCTCTTCACAGGTGAGGCAACTGAGGCTCAGAGAGATCAAGCAGTTTGCCTCCGGTCAGGCAGTGAGCAAGCAGCAAGCCCGCAGGGGTCTGGGGCCAGAGCTCATGTCTTTGCAGCCACCACACCGAGGGCTCCCGGCAAGAGCGTCACGGCTCCCCTGGCTGGAGGGGACACGCCTGCCCAGGCACTCCCAGTGCAGCGTGTGTGTTCGCTCTTTCACTTGACAAAGTGAGGCAATTTGTCGGGATCTTTTGGTAACTCTTCGGCAAAGGGGCTCCGGTGAAGACAGCTTGTGGCTTTAACAGACCGTGGCTTGAGGGTGCTATTTCTGGTGCTGGGACCGGAGAAAGAAGAGAAAGCAGCTGTAGAGATTGGGGTAAGTGCTTGGCTTGTCAGAAAGGTAATCTCCCCACACCTGTGCCCTGGAAACACAATCCAGTGCTCTGAGATGCACTTTCATCTGTCACCAGGGCGTCCCCAGGGTGACCTACCCGACTGTATCCAAGCTGGTGGGGCTCGTGTTACAGGGCTCATTCTCGGGGCCCTTGAGTCCCAACAATGCTTGTTTGTCCTTTGGAACTGCCATCTCCCAGGAGGAATGTTAATGGGACCTAGAATGGAGGGGGGATGGGAGGGAGACAAGACTAACTTCAGCCCGAGCCCACTCTCAGGTCAGCCTCATGAGTGAGCTCATCCAAGCTTGTCTGCTATCCTTCCAAGAGATACTTAAATCAGCTCCTGGAAAGAGGATTCATCCTCTGCTTTTTCTAGACCAGACCTCTACTCTCAAGGGGGTAGGGGTAGGGTGAGGGTCCGTTTAATCTGGGACTTAGTCTACCCCTTAGCAGAGCTTACAGCTAACTGAGAAATATTTTCAAAGGCAGAAAAACTGAAAACAACTTGGCTGTCCAAGAATAGAAAGTTGGTAAAATAGCATTATCTTCTGTCCATACGACGTTTTAGATAGCCATTGAAATCATGTTTTCAAATAATATTAAAGATGTGAAAAAACTCTTATAGTGTAACATTAAGTGGGAAAAAAGTTGGATAGAAAACTGTATCTACAGTCTGAACCTAATTTGTTAAGTATATGTTTACATATGTGTAAGAAAAGACTAGAAGGAAAGAGACCAGGGAGTGTTAACAGTGGTTATTTCTAAATGTTCTGGTTGTGATAGACTTTTGGTTTTTTCCTTTATACTTTTCTCCTTTATGCATACATTTTCTAGTGAAAATTTTATTTTAGAGTCAAAAGAAAATTAACTTCTTTGACTCCCAGTTTATAGCTGACATTTTGCCAGGTGCTGCGGATAAGAGATTTAGAGGAACCTAGCCCCTACCCTCTATGAGCTCATAGCCTCGCAGGGCATAAACATATATAAGCAGATTTCTTTTTAATGTTTTTAACAAAAACATCAGCAACAACAACAGTTCTTTAAATTAATTAATTATTTTATTTATTCGGTTGCACCGCATCTTAGTTGTGGCGGACAGGCCCCTTAGTTGTGGCATGCATGTGGGATCTAGTTCCCTGACCAGGGATCAGACCCGTGCCCCCTGCATTGGGAGTGTGGAGTCTTAACCACTGCGCCACCAGGGAAGTCCCAACAACAGCGATTATAATGACACATTTGTTAAGTGCTATGGAACGTTCTAAATGCCTTATGCATATTTACACTTAAACCTTGCAACTCCATGAAGCAGGTAGTTATTAACCCATTTTACTGATAGTACAGGCTGCTGTGGGAACAGAGAGATTAATTCTGTCTGGGGGTGCGGGGCCAGGGAGGCTGCAGTCAAGAATTGGCACTTGTGCTGATTCTTACAGGATAAACGTGAGTTCTCCAGGCAGACAGAGCAGGGAAAGGTTTTTCGGGTACAGAGAACACCATGAATAAAGGCACAAGGGAGGAAAGAGCAAGACATCGTTACGAAGTGGCTAACACCACACTCCTTCCTCCCCAAAGCGGAGCTGGAAAGACGTTCGGGGCCACTGTGTGAAGGGCATAGAAGATCATGCTGAAAAGTCTGAGTGTAATTCCGTTAGGCAGTGGTGAGCCATTGAGGAGCCCTGACATGGTCAGCTCTGCATTGGAGAAAGACGATTCTGGCTTCTTAAACCCCGTGAAAAGCTCAGTCATATGTAGAGAGAGAGGTGTTCCTCTGGAGGCTGAGTGTTGCAGGAAAATTCATCCCGTTCCAGCTGAGGTAGAAGAGAAGGAGAAAGGAAACAGTGGGGGGGGCCATGAAATGTGTGACTTCCTTTTACCCTTATCTGCTTGTAGACAGTCACTGCAGCCATGTGGACTCCAGCCCCAAGATGAGAGACGTATGTACACAGAAATGTGTTTACCATCTAGACAGGGGCAAGGTGTTAGCACCAGAAGGGAGAATTGAGAATTCCAAATAGACTTTTAGTTCCGAATGAAATTTCTGTGCTTAATTAGCCCCAAGCACTTCTGTCTTTGCCATAAAAAACAAGGAAAAGTCTTGTGTGGCAATGCTATGAGTACTTAGAGTCCAAGCTCGGTTGGAGCTACGTTTAGTACAGAAGTCCCCAAACCCCTCATCACAGATCTGAAAATGCTGGAAAGCTGGGGCACCCTTCTTGTTCCCTTTACCATGGCTTTAGCTAACACAGGGGTCACCAGGTCATGCTCTGCTGTGCTTGTCCACAAGGGTTCTGCTTGCAGCAGAAGACACAATCAGGATGATATGTTATCAGGATTGTCTCTTATTCTAACATTGCCCTTCTTATGGAAATATCCCTTTTTCAGTGACGCAGTGACGAGCAGGTTGTTATATTTGTTTTTGACTTTTTTTTTTTTAACTTTACTATGAAATGCAAAAGTCTGGGAACTACTGAGCGTTTGTACCTAATTGATCTATACTTAGTGTCAGGTTCTGGGAAAGATGTGAAGTTGAATCAGACATGGACGTGGCCCTTGAAGACATGATCATGAGTGGTAACCCAAGGTAGGAAGTGATGGGTAGCATTTAGAAAAGGCTGGATGTTATCATGGGGGAGATGCTGGGGGAAAGTTCATAGGAACTCTGTTTTATTTTCATAACTTGTAGGTAAATCCAAAATTATTTCAAAATACAAAGTTTTTTAAAAGGCTAGGGCCTAAGGTGAATGGTCAGGGGGCCAGAGAGTAGATAATAGGAAGGAGTCACCTGTGGTTGTCATTTAAAGCTGCATGAAGGAGTATCTTGATCATCAAGCTCGAGTTCACACTTAACTCTGTAGGTAGTATGGAGCCGTGGAGGGTTTTTGATTAAGGGTGATTAGTTGATAATCAGAGACTGACCAGTTGTAAAGAAGTGAGCCTGGAGGCAGTTGCAATAACCCAGATAGGAGAGGATCATCTTTAATAGTATTCCAAAGAGAACTAGCTCTGCCGGGTGTTCATAGGTACTACTTGAAAGAGGGGTTCCACAAAGAAATATGAAAAATGTTAAAGAGATGCCTTACTGCAGGAGTTCTCAGAGCCATTAACTTGATAATGTGCCCTGTGATTCTCTAAAGAGAGAAGTTTCCCAGTGTTTCCCAAAGCTTTTTGACCATGGAACCCTCTTAAGAAATTCTCACAGGACTTGTATTCAGAAAAAAAGCACTTCAGGGAATACTGGCTGGCATTGAAAATGAGAGGAGCAAGTATTTGTAGCACAATCCCTACGTACTTCTGTATTCTGCAAACTGGAAACCATGGCCTAAACATACTCAGATCCTTTTGCACTGGGGCATTGAGTGCCCCCGAGAACTCCCCTTCCTTCTCCAGCTGTCTGAGCCCAGGGGCTCAGGCATGTCTGGAGTCACCGCCCTTCCCCATGTACGGAAGGCTCTTCTGTGGGCTCCGTAACAATGGGAGAACAATAATATCATAGATGCCTAGGACACATTTCCAACCCAAATTTTAAAAATTGCAGGAATGAGAAATCATTTGATGTTTCTGTAAGAAGGGAAGCATTTTTGAAGGATTCTTTAAATGCAATTTTCTAATTAAGTCCCTTAATCAACCTCTCTTTTTGCATTTGAATGAACAGATATGGTAGTTTTTCCTCCTCCTCCCTCTTATAAATGAACTCCACCTTGATTTTGACCTGTGTGCTGTAATTAGTTAAGGTGGCCTCTCCTCCTTCCCCACCCCCCTCCTCACTCTACCTTGTGGTTGGCTAGAGCTTGCTGATCATTGAAATGCTCAAGTTATTCAGCATTTTCACTATAGTTCGTTAAACCCTCTGATTTTGTCACATCTACTAGTCTCTACCAGTTGTTTGACCTTCAGCAAGTTATTCAACCTCTCTGAGCATGACTTTCTTATCTTTGGTATGGGAGGAGCAATTCCTACCTCCCAGAGCTAGTGCAGAAAAGTGCGGGGCATATAGTATGTTTGGGTACTTGGTAAATATTCTTTCTGATAGTCTCTTTCCAGTGATTAGCATTGTACTCTTCACTCAGCAATTCCTCAAAGATGCTTGTTGAGTGAACGCAGGTACCTGCACACAGCAGCTGCTAGCCTAACAAAGATATTAATTAAGGGGCGAATTGTACCCTTTAAGATCGTTATATATTCTGTTTTTGGTCTTCCTTTCAATAAAAACACTTAACTTGGTGATAATACAACCCTGAGAGGTAGGTATTTTTGCTCCCATTTTATAAACTTGGAAAACAAGGCTCAGAGTAAAGCTATATGAAAATTCAGATCTTTCTGATTCCTAAGTCCATGTCCTTTAACATTGCACCAGGAATGATAAGATCCATTCTTCCTTTCACTCATACAGTCTACTCAACAGTTACTGACATGTGCTGGGTGCCAGACAGAAGACACATTCCAGCCCCCCAAGAACTCACCTTCTCGTTGAAAGAGATGAAACATGTGCAAGAACCTTACAAGGCAGCCCGGTAACACCTCATTTATCCCTCACTGGGGAATGAGCTGTTACATTAAGTGCATTTTACAGGTGGAGCCGCAGAGCTTTAACTCAAAGGGGCCGTAGAGATCTCATTGCAAAACCCCATTTTATTTTAAGGGGAAGAAATGCTCAAGGGCACGGGGTGACCTGCTCGAGGTGGCTTCGTCACACTATTGTCAAACCAAGATGAGAACCCAGACCTTCTGACTTCCAGCCTAGGATTGTAAAAATATGTTGACAGGTTTCTTAAAACAGAGTCTGTATTTCTTTGGCATTGGAGTCAAGTGGCTGGTTCCCATCTTAGACTTTTCTGCATGTCTTGGGATCATCTTCATAATCAGCGCTATAACACTAGGCTAGGATGCAGCCGTTCCTTTGAACTGGCAGATGTCTGCTGCAGTCCCTTTACCCAACCTCATCAGGGCCTTTTCAACCCTCAGAAGCACTGTCCTGGTTTTCTTTATACACACACACACACTCATAAAATTGAACAAACTCTGGGAGCTTTATAGTTAAGACTTTTGCTTGGCTAATTAGTTGTAGTCAGTTACTTCATTTCTCTGAGCCTATTTCCTTACCTGTAAATGGGCCCAGTGCAGTAACCTATCTCATGGGATTGTCAGACAAGGAGTAAAAGGTGCCTGGAACGTAAGAGGTGCTCACCTCCCTCCTTTCCCTTCCTTTCTTCCAAGGGTTCAAGAAACTCTTAAAAGTTGCACACTTCCTCGCCTGCAGAGTGCACAGCAATAATGAAATAGAACCAAAATAAATGTTGGCCGTGAAACACAACTGCCTCCTGAGTAGTGAATCAAACGTTCCTCTGCTCCGAAAAAGCACGTATAATATGTCTCGTTTCTTCCTCCCAGGACAATAAAGAAGGCTTTAACACAGAGCATAATTCATATCATCTCCATATCTTGGGCCGTAGCACCTCATGAAAATTATTAACACATCTCCCATCGCCTCCTTTATGAATGTGCATAAAAGCAGATCAGGTGAGGCGCTCTAGGTAATCGCTGAATCCCCCAAGTATGTGAAATTTGACCTGATGTGAAGCAATTGTTTTAAATTCACTCTGGGAAGAGAGAAAGCCTCTGGGTGATATGCATAAGCACACTTAATAGCACTCGGCTTGGATTCCATAGACTTGGAGGGAAGGATGTTACCATTGGAAGGATGGTCCAGGTCTGCTAGTCTGACCCCTAAAAGGTAAAGATACTGAGGCCTGGAGAGGGGTCGAGATTCCCCCCAAGACAGAGTCTGGCACAGATCGCAGGGGACTCTTGTTTTGCTGAGACCCCTCTGCTCACCTCATGGTAAAACAATGAGGAGCAATAATCGAGGTCTTTTTGTGGATTTTGTTTGTGCCTTTGCCCTACGGCGTTGTTTCCCCCTTGTAAAATGAGTGTGTCAGACTCGAAGATTCTAAGATTTGCTGGGTCTGTGGGAGATGAATAAATGAATACGTGTGTGAGTGGAGTGGCACCAGAGCCCCTGTGTCGTGACCGCAGCCCTGATTTGTGTTTTTGCAGACTCTCCTCCTGCAGCATCTCCTCAGCCCCCTTTCTTGGCCTTTATTGGTACCAGCTGGCCTTGTCCTGAGGCGCCACCCTCCTTACATCCTGGGCTGCCCTCCCTGGCACACAGCCTGCCCTGAGTACTCGCCTAAGCAATGGGTATGTTTTAAATTCCCAAGAGTAACTCAGACAGAAGTCAGGTCTAATTCCCAGTGCATCTTTGCACCAGGAGACCAGCAAGCCAATCTTGTCCCATTTCCCTTTGCCCAGGAAGGTATTTTGAATTTGGATCTACAGTCGGTCAACAGAAAGAGCCAAGTGTCAGGGGGCCCTGAGCTCTTTACGAAGCAAGGAAGGGAAAAGGGGAGCTCACGTTTATTGAGCACCTGCCAGGAGCAACATGCGTTCTTTTCCAGAGGCAGGTATTCCTCCCTTCCTTCTCCAGAGACTGAGGCCTGGGTACGTGGGTGAGACCCTCGGCTTCCACACGCGTGGCACTCTGGCTGCCAATTCGAGTCTGCCCGCCCGCCTGCCCGCCTGCCACGCTGCCTTACGCTACAGCCCTGCAGCCAACTGCTTTGGCCTCCCAGTGCTTCTGAGATTTAAACTTAACCAACCAGGAGCAGTGTTCTCTAGGTTAGATGTTGCAGAATCTCACTGGCATTTAATGTGGTTGGGTGTTTAAGGGTATTTTTATGTCTTGCCTGGGGCCTGAATAAAAGTTACAAGCAGCACTGAAGCCCAAACCAAGAAAGAAAAGGTGGGCAGCCCACCTTGTAACCTTAGCTAATCTTTAATTATGCCTTAATTGAGGACCTATGAAGTAGGTTAAGACTAATAAGATGTTGAGTTTATGCAGCATTTTAATTTCTCAGACTCCTTCACGAGTATTATAGTAATAACTGCTGCCATTTACTGAGCCCCAGCTGGGTGCCCGGTACTGTGTGAAGTTCTTTATATATGCTCTTTCATTTCTCTCCTCAACCTTTTCAGGGAAGTATTACCCCCTTCTTACAAATGCGGAAACCAACTCTCCCTTGTCCGGAGGAGAAGTTCTGGGTAGCCTCTTGCCCCAGACGCAGTCAGGCTGACTCTCCCTTGTCCAGAGGAGAAGCTCTGGGTAGCCTCTTGCCCCAGACGCAGTCAGGAGGCCTATCCCATGGTGCACTGGCTTCTGAGTTATACATGGTGCTGCCTGTGAGGACAATGGCTAACTTTTACCGAGTACTTTCTGCGTGCCAGGCAGCCTACTAAGTGCTTTACAGAATTATTTGCTAAATCCTCCTGGAACCCAAGAGGCAGGTATTGCTATTATCATTGCCACTTGTAAATGAAGAAACTGAAGCACAGAGGTCTGATATGCTGCCTGGCTTCCATAGTTTGGAAGGAGTGGAATTCACATCCAGCCTAGGCTGGAACCCTGATCTGATTTCAGAACCCATATACTACCATTCCACACTGTGGCTTTACCCCTACCGAGCAGCAACAGGGACCCTGGGCCAGTCACTTAACCAGATGCTCTGTGATGGGAACAATAATACCTCCTTCACTGGATGTATGTAGGATTAAATAAGATGACAGTTTGCCAAAAGCCAGCGGGTGTTAATAAATGTCTCTTTCGTTCCTTCGTTCGTTCCTTCCTGACGGGATCAGTAACCAGTAATTATTTACTGATTTATATTTTAGATGCTTTGATGCAAATGCAATACCTACTACTTGTTTTCTTCGGCACATCTTTTCTATTTAACGACTGCGAAAACTCTTGCTTTAGGCTGCGTGTTTTAGAGTCAGACAACCCCCTGGCCCCGGCCGACTGCTTTCTTACCGTGCCTCCTTTCAGGGCTGTGGATATCTTTTCTTTTTAATATGTATTGGGGCCTCTGTTAGGACTCAGAGGTAGCATGCCTCAAAAAATACTGGCTTCTGGAAAAAGAGTGAGAGAGAGAGAGAGAGAAAGGAAAGAAAAACTTTGCAAGCCACGTGGGGAAATCATGGGCAAGGCACTTCTCCACAACCTGTTTTGTAATTTTCTTCATGCCTGGTGGGCAGTGAGAATCCATGTAGAGCTGGCACCTTTTTGGTTGCTGAAAAAGTGCCCTAACCTCCCTAAAAGGGAGGGTTAACAGGCTGGGGGAGAGTTGCTGGCGGCCATCAAAATGATGAAGTGAAATTTTAAATTACATTAGATGTTTGCTTAAGGAACAACAGATGAGGCCCTGTGGATTGTCAGATCCTCTTGGCAACACTGCAAAATGAAAGCATAACCATTTGGAACCCTTCGGCTGGACCGTATGAAGTCTGGGCCGAAAAGATGACCTTTTAACGATAGCTTCCTGCCTCTGAAGGGTTAGAGTGTGTTGAATTTTTCTTTGCTAAAGGCCTGGTTTTAATCATCGCCACAGTCAGGAGAAAGGGCTCTTATCCACACTGTTCACTTTTTAAAATATCCGAGATGTTCTTCGAGTTTACAGTCAAGATTTTTTTGGATAAGGTTCCTGTCCTTTTCCTGGTAATCTTTAGAGTATGGCCTTTGTCACAATCAACAGCATTCACTGAGAACCTGCTGTGACCCAGGCCACTTCACAGAGGTGGGTGAATCTAATCTTCCCAAAGATCCTGGCACTGAGGCTTTGTAGTTTTCTTATTTTATAGATGAACAAACTGAGGCTCAGAGAGGTTAAGTCATTGTCAAGATCACACACAGCTAATGGATGAGTAACACACCGCATGAGATGCTCACTGATCGTCCCTCTAGAACTTTTTCCCCTGGGGAACGCCAGCTCAGCAGGCACTTCTGCGGTATGTAGAAGCCCGGCCCTCTCTGTAAAGCCCTAAGGGTAAAGTTAAGATTAATCCTGGACAGAGGCACAGAGCTGCGCCGTCTAAGTTGTTCAGTCTTTCTGTCCCCCACCCCACCCTCACCCCACAAATGCAATGTGTCCTGTTCTGTCCAGAATCTCAATTTAATTAGTCTTCAAAAAGAAAGCTGGTAAAATGGGCTCCCGGCAGAGCAGCCTTTGTTTTCAATGTTTGGTGGCTAAAAAAGGCACATTTCGTACCAAAATGACAGTCTGGGGGTGGTGAACTTTTGACACAAGGAGAATAATTCCTTCAAGAGAAAATCTACAGCCACCTGAAGCTTGGCTTGGCTGTATTTATGCAAATCAGCCCCAGCCTCAGCAGGACATTTTCAACTATTATAACAGGGTCTCCACTTTACCTCCTCCCCCAGGGGCCCTGATCCTCAACTTAAGCCTTACGTTTCCATAGTAAAGGCCACTGTCTCCCATTTCATCACTTACTCTCCAAGAACCGTTTAAAGACCCAGGCAGCCCCTTTGTGGGAGGATTTCCCTGGATCCCCTTCTCTGGCCCTCTCTCCCTCTGGTCTCTTCTGAGCCTGCTGTTTTTTCCAAGGGAGAGATTGAATCTGTTGCAAGGAGCTGTTTAATTAAACTTTCCCCCTCCTGCCTCTAAAGTTGCTGGAGACTTCTTTTGACCTCTCCTTGGCCATGCCTAATCACTGTGATTTAGCAGATTCTGTAATTACCTGCCACACGGGGAAGCACTTTGATTGCTATTTCTTTGTCCTGCCCGTTTCAACCTCAACCGACAGCGAGTTTACCCTGCGTGAATATCTGGAATATGCCACAGGAAGGCAGAGTGATCTGAATTTACAGGCAACCTTTGAAGGGGCCAGATTTATGGGCAAATGGGGCCAAAGTTGTGGGTAATGAGCATTCTAAGGGTGAGATTCTTTTGTGCTTGAGGCTGCAGGTGTAGACAGGCACCTGCAAGGGCACTGACCCGGATGGTGCTTGCGCGCCAGGCCTCCCCCATCAGCTTCACAGTTGCCTCTGCTCTCAACCTCTGGGCAGGTGAATTTTTCATTCTGCAAGTGGCAGACACAAAAATGTAGGAAGAGACTAATACCACCATACTGGGTAAAGGTAGCCATTATCTCCATCTTGCTGATGAGGAAAGTGACCCTAAGCCCTTCCAGCTTATAAGTGATGGAACCTGGGTTCAAATCCAGTTGGCCTTCACACCAGAGCCCATTCCATCCAGCCAGTGCTCCCTCCTGGGTGCCCGTCCTTGTGCTGAGTGCATCTCATATTTTCTTGTTTAAGCCTTACAACAATAATTTATTATAATTATATACCAGGTTTAATTATTTCCATTAATTATGTGGAAAACAATTCATTTTCATAATGGAAGTTATGCAATAGGTACAAAGTCACACAGCCAGCAAACAGGAGAGTTGCAATTTGAATGTGTGGATCTGATTCCAAAGGCCACACTGTAACCCTCACATTTTACTCCTTCCTTTATTATATAGTAAGTTCTTGTGTATTCTGAGATACATTTCAAGGCTATGAATCTTTTCTGTCAAGCCCCTTTGCAGATTTTTGAACTACTTGCACACCATTTTAATTGTTTTAGCTTTATTACTTACATATCCAAGTAGTTGAGAGTTGTTACATTAAATATCAGTGACAGAGGGGTGTTTTTCCTCCCAGGCTGGGAAAAAAGTCCTCTTTGCTTCTTTTTCTTTTCTTTCTTTTTTTTGGCTGCGTTGGGTCTTCGATGCTGCGCACAGGCTTTTTCTAGTTGCAGCGGGCGGGGGCTAGTCTTTGTTGCAGTGGGCGGGCTTAGTTGCTCCACGGCATGTGGGATCTTCCCCAACCAGGGCTCAAACCCGTGTCCCCTGCCTTGGCAGGCAGATTCTTAACCACTGCGCCACGAGGGATGTCCCCTCTTTGCTTCTTAAAGCATAATGTTGTCCTCTTGAAACTTTCCAGCTAGGTGGGGGTGATAGCCTCACCTGCAGGCCTTGCGTCTTCCTGGGCCTCCCAGTCTCCTGCCTGGAAACGGTTGCAAGGCATGCAGCTTCAGCAGAAGGGATGGCTGCAGGCCCAGGGGCTGCTCTGTTTGGAGGGCTGCAGAGGAGGGATCTGGTCCTGGGCCTCAGCCCTCTGCTTGCTGAGAAGCGTGTGGGTGGGTGGTGGTGATGGTGCAGGCCTAAGGGAAGGCAGCCGCCGCATCCCAGGACGCTGTTTTTAGACGGCAGCAACCAGTGGGCCGGGAGGTGTAAGTTTGGTGCTTTCCTGGGAGAGGCTTTAGGGATCTCAGGGAGCTGGAAATGAAAGCTCTGGCTATGACTGAGGGTTGCTTTGAATTAAGTGTGATTAAGAGAGAGAAAGCAGGACTGTTTTTTTCTTCCTTCTGGGATGGAAGGGAAGCTGAGCCTGATTGAGTGCCAACTCTCTGATAGGTTCTGTGCTTTGACGTGGTTCCTGGCTTGAAGGACACTGATAGCAGAAGTTGGCAGAAAACTTTATACACATCTTCTAAGCCTTAAAAATGCTGAGCCCTTTGCCTTAACACAGGAGCACTGTAAGTGTCCGGCCTGCGTGACTGGTCCAGTGAGCACTTGAAAGACACTCATACATCCTGCATTATGGGTAAAAGCTCCTTTAGGAGAAACCTCTCGAAACCACATTAGCCACTATCCAAATCCTATCCCTTCCCCCAAAATATTGCTCTTTATATTTTTGATCAGTATAAACTTTTTCTCCATTTACATCCTTTACCTTACAGTGTTCTAAGGTTTCTTGAGGATAGGGAGTGGTGTAGAGCCAGCTACTTTCCTGACAAATTTTGTTTGTTTTTTTCTAACATAAATGTAATACACCATTGGTTCTTTTCTTGGAGCGCAAACTGGAATAAATTCCTGTGCAATCCCTATAGACAAAGAGAATATATCAATAAAAAAAAACAGCACACAGCAGCTTGCAAACAACTTTAACATTAAATCAATTCCTTTGCCAGTAGCCACAATGCACACAAGCAAATAATTCATCAGAAATGAGCTCCAAGCATACAGTAAATCATCCACGTGAAGGAATTCCAACATCACGCTCATGCATGGACTAAAAGCAAATGCATCACTGAATCTTAGTGCACTGCAAACCAAAAAATGTGAATGGTTTACAGGAAAAACATATTTTGGTGAATATCAGTGCTTTATAACAAGCAGCAAAAATGTGCAGTATCATAAAGATTTTAATCTTTATCCCCCAAATCTAGAAAATCATCATCTGCAAAGCCAGGTAACTCAGCATTTCCAAAGTCTTCAGAAGCCCATGTCACTGATGGATTCCAGATGATTCTCCTAATTACTGGTCTTCACAATGTAAGAAAGCAAGTTATCTTGATCTGCCAGATACCACCCTGCAGCTCTGTTCACTGTGTCCTTTCTCAAAGTGTAACTTTAGCATCAAACCTCCTGTTAAAGCTATTCCTCTATGGCTTTTTTTAAAACTTGATTTGTAATTATTCTTAATATATACACAAAATCTTTAAAGTTAAATTTTAGTAAATTGTTTGTAATAAAAAAGTAGCAGTGCCTTGCCCCAGCTGTCTCCACTGCCAGGCCCCAGTCTCCAGCAGACAGCAACTCTGATCTCTTCCAGTTGTTTGCCCTGCTCTTTATCTCCATGTTTCTAAATTAAGTACCTATAGTGGTATTTCTTCATTTATAAATTTTAGCTACTATCTGTTGACTTCCTGCAATGGAAGAACTCCCCCTCACTACCTACTCTCTTGCTTTTCCTCTCTCCACAATCCTAATATGATGGTTATAATCATTTTTGGTTAAATATGTAGTCATTGGTTATATAATTATGATTATTTAAAATATGGGCTTTTTGTTTTTGTTTCTTTTGCTCCTGAGCCAAGCAGTGTGCCATAACCACCCCTCCTTTCTTTTTCTTGGAGTTGTTGACTGCCTTTCTTTTATTGCCTTTTTGAGAAATGGCAAAAGGTTCAGTGTGGCTAAGGGTTGTGATGACAGATGAGGCTGTAAAAGGGACCAGATCTTAAAGAACCTTGAATGCCAGGCTGAAGAACTTGGACTTTATCCTGAAGAGAACAAGGAGCCTTTAGGAAGGACTTCAGGCAGGGAAATGACCTTCTGGAACATTCCTCTGATGGCTGTGTAAGAGAACCACATAGAAACAGTTTTCAAACTGACATGGAAGTATGTTTGAAAGCATCCACATTCTTACCATCTTTCCAGCAAAACCAGTGCCATCTTTGGGCAAATCCTACACTTGGATAGGTGTTTGTCAAGTCACTAACACACTCCAGTTCTCCTGTATTTTCCTTCCCCACATATACCAATACATTGTAAGGAAGGATAAAAATCATCTCCCTGGCTGTCCCCAATTGGAATTTCCCAAGATTCACTTGGAACGCTCCACTCATAAAGTGGTCCAAGTTGTGGGCAACAGGGAAACTATTCCTCCCCACTCCCCCTGACACCCAGTTTTTAAAAAAGTAATAATAGCTAAAATGCTGATGGATGGAATTTGTGCATCACCCATCACCAATGAATTATAACTTATTCTACACCCAAAATGCAGCTCTTAAGCTGAAGTCACACACATCGCAGCTCTTAAGCTGAAGTCACACACATCTCAGCGGTGCTTTTTGCTTTGTTTTGTTTTGTTGGGGGAGAAAGAAAGAAAGGCTGGAAGTAGTCAAGAGAACAAATAATCCAGAATAAGAATTAAGATTTGGAAGGTTACTTAAATAAGAATAGAAACTAAGGTTTGTATCAGTGGCAATGGGTATGAAATTATTTTTAATTTTGCAGAATCACAGCTTTGCTGTCTTAGCCTGCGCAGGTGAACCTTGTGATTAGAACTCCTAAGGAGGAAAACAACCCTACTGTGATGGGTGATCAGGGAATGTCCAGATTTCTGAGAGAGCCGCTCACTAACTGCCTCTATAATGTGTAAAGGGATTGAATTTGCTTGTCAAGTTATTTAAATTTTATTAGCGTAGTTACAAATTGCTGTTTATGCAAAAAGAAGGTTTTGTTTTTGTTTTTAAAGATTGCTGCTGCTTTTATTTCCAGTTTGGAAATTCAGCTCATAACCAACTCGTCACCAGGAAATGCAGTGGTAGACAGCAATCTGTTAGGTCCCAACATTATCATCATCGTAATACCCATCATTGATTGAGCCCCTGCTGTGTGCCAGGCACTGTCCAAGCAACTTCACTAGCATTACCTCCTTTGATCTTCACTACAGTCTGATACAATGTGATTCCTTGTCCTCTTTTTCCAGTGGAGGACAGAAAGTGGGACTTGCCCTAAGGTGTGCTGTTGGTAGGTGGCAGAATCAGGATTTAAAACAAAGTTGGTCAACTTGGTGTCAGTTAAGATGCTTTAGACTGAAATTAACAGAATACACCGAGTATTAGGACCTAGATTGTGTCACATAAAAGGAAGCTCAGAGGTAGGGTGGGCTTCAGAGTTGGCTTCTCCAGTGACCAACAGTACCATCAAGGACCCAGGTTCTCTCCATGTTTCTGCTCTATCATCCTTAGGCTGGTTCCCCCTTGTAGTTGTAGGATGGCTGCTGGTAGCAACACAGAGTATATGCTCCTTCTTGTTCATTTAATGGGCAAGAGAGACCAGCTTCCCATTGCTCCGTAGTAAAAACAAACAAGAATTTGTCCAGGAACTTCCAGCAAACCTCCCGCTCAAAGTTCACAAAGCCAGAGCTTTGTCACATGCTCATTCCTGAACCACTCACTGACCCAGGGGATGGAATCACCCTTCGATCTCTCAGGCACCTTGTGTGGAGATCATTTCCCCGGACAGTACTGTTACTACTCAGTGGGGAAAGGGTAGGACGGAAGCTGCGTGGCAAAACTCTTTCCTATGTCCAGGACAGGCTGCATTATTTGTGCGACCCACTGCAAAATGAAAATGCAGGGCCCCTTCTGCAAAAATGTTGAAGAATTTTAAGATGGCAGCAGCACCTTAAACCAAATACTGGGCCCTCTGAGCATGGGACCTTGTGTGGTTGCAGTGGTCACACACCCACAGAGCCAGCCCTGGCCATAGCATGCTGCCTGCTGCCCGCTGCCCATGGTTTTTGTTTACTGCTCTGTCTTCCATTTAAGGGCAAGGACCAAGCATTCCTGTTTGTCATTGTGTACCCTGTGCTTCTTTCAATGCCTGGCTTATGATAGGTGCTCAAGTTTAAAAAAAAAAAAAAAAAAGAAAAGTTTCTGAAAGGAATTCTGGGCTGAGCTGATCCCCCTGGACTGAGGCGGTAGCAGTAAGGATGGCGGCCATGCGGAGGATGCCGTGAGCAGCTCCATGCCAGGCATTACACTGTGCCTTCTCCGTACCGCCTCCTCCCTCCCTTCATTCTGACGTTGATCCTGAGACTTTTCTGCCTCCTTAGTGCTGCTGTTTGTACTTTGTCCTTGAGGGACATTTTTGTTGAACACACTTCCTGATTTCTAAAGTTGTCGGCGTTTGGGGTTATGACACCTCTGAACTATAATCACACGTTTGACCAGGATTTCCACACTGTTGCATCCATTCACTTCCAGTCTTTGAGTCACCACGCAAAGGATTTTCCTTCTGATGTTACAATCTGCCTTTGGATAGGCTACTCAGAAATGGTATTTGTTCTTGCATCAGTCCAGTCCGTGTTCTCTTATCATACTGGAATGTAGTCCTCCTCTTCTCAGGAATAGTTTTGTAACAAGCAGAGCACTGTGAGAGCTCTGGGGAGAAACAGATTTAAAGAAGTGTGTAGACATGTCAGCCTAGTTGGAGACACTGGGCAAAAACCCAGCAAAATTAAGTAACAAGAACTGTCATCATAAAGGCATCATGACAGCAGGACTTAGTTAATTGCATTTTGAATGGTACAGGCCACACTCCCTTTGTTTTCTGCCTGCCTGCCTTTGCTCAAGCTGTCCCTGCATATTTTATACATTATTGCTATCCGTTAAGTCTACCCATCCTTCAAGGCCTCCAGAGATTGCCTCTGAGACCAGATATAGAAGAGTTTTTCAGAAGGTCCACCGCGTGTTGGCATCTGGAAGGCAGTTACTGCCTTCTCCTAGGCTCTGTCTCCCAAGTTTGCAAGAGAACATCAATCCCTTCCAGCCCCATCGTGCTCCAAATACACCTTGATACCAGCAGTTCCCCTACTCATCCCGTTAGGGTTCATTGTCTCCAAGCCCATCTCCCACAGGAGACTCAGTGCTTTGGTGGCAGGGATGATATTCATGCCTCACCCTCCCTCATTGAATGACTGTCACCTGGCATTGTACACAGGAGATTCCAGTAAGAGGTGGACTTGACTCTGTACTATGAGGTCAGAGAAGGTAAGGGTCTGTGGATTTCAGGGCCCCAAGCGAGTGCTTTTGATCTTCAGAAAAACTCTGAGATCTTGAGGGAAACAGACAGTATGTGACTTAGCCCAGTGATAGGTTCAGGACAAGAATTGCCTTGGTCTGTCAACCAGACACCAGGCTCCTCAGAACCGACACCTCCCTCCTTGCCTTGGCCCTACACAGTCCATTTCCAGGCCTTCCCCATCAGTCTGCCGGGAGAGCAGGATTTCCCCGGAGCCCTGCCTGCAATGCCTGCCTGTGTTGGTTACAGCCCTGCTGTGCTGCATGACGGGCTCAGACAAGGCAAACATGGAGAGTCGAGAAAAAGTGTCTGTAATTATAGCTCAGACCTCAAGTGTGTGTGAAAGGGGCAGTCAGAGTCTATCTTCATGGAGGCTTTTGACATTTAGAAATACTCCAAAATGCCACATTTGAGTTCTAGAGAGGGAGAAACAGAGATGTATATCTGAAGTTCCTTTGGGGACAATCCACTTGTCGTTGCACATGGGTCACTGTAACACGGCATTCCCTGCCCAGACCTCAGCTCGAGGGAGCTGAGTTATCTGCTGGGTCCCAGTATCTCGGAATATCCAGATAGGACAGACCCAGGCATCTCCCCTATACCTACATAGGCGTAGGTAATGGGCCAGCCTACAGATGGGACCCAACACGTTGTGTACATGCCAGCATTCACAGGACTGGCTGTTCCCAGCTTTACTGAATCCCTTTACACACAGTGTCAGTGGGGGACAGTGGGGAGAGGTAGAAAGAGCCTGTCCTTGTAGAGTCCTGGTTTGAATCCACCACTTATTGGGTAACCTCAGGCTAATCCCTTCGCTTCTCTGAGGCTCAGTTTCCTCTTTGGGGAAATGAGGATGATAGCGATCTAACTTCACAGCGTTGTAACACAGATCAGTGAGCATATATAGTTAAAGCACCTCACCCAGTGCCTGGCACACAGGAGCCTCAGCTTTTGCTGACAAGGGGAGACGGGCAGCACAAAGATGTGTTCTCTGATTGACCCGACACAGGAAGGGTCGTGAGTAACAGTCACAGCCTCAAGCGTGTTCTTCTCCATTTGGAACGATTCTGCCTGATTTGCATGGGCAGTTAAGAGAATGGAGACATTAAAAGGTTTTTTGGTAACATCTTGTTTGATGACTTCCTTTCTGGGGTGATGCCTAACATGTATCAGATGGCTGCTTTCGCCTAGTTTCGGTCATTAGATTAGGGAGGGATGATGTAGTTTGTCCTCAGGGAGAAAAAAGAAAACAGTGAGAGTGAATGTGTCCACGACTGATGCTGTGGAGGACGAGAACTTGAACGTGGTGGGAACTGTGGTGCTGTTCCCAGTGGACGGTCCTTCCTTGCCTCCAGGCTCAGCCCCGCAGCTGCTCCCATTTCCGCAGGGGTCATGGTCTGCCACCTGGACGTGGACGTCCTCTCATTATTTAATATCCACAGATCATTACAGGACATTTTCTCATGAGGTAGAAATGGTCATACTTTATAGGAGTGGAGCATTCTTTTTTAATTGGAATGTTTGTGGTCAGGTGCTTTAACGTTGGTGATGTCAGAGCATAGGCACCTACCGTGTGGCAAGCATGGGGCTGGGTGCACGGGCCATAGAGGTGAAGAAGTTACCTCGGGCTTACAATCAGTGGGGGACACGTGCATGCACACACGTTAGTGTCCTGGGTGTGCAAGTGCAGGGACATTTTGTGGCAGTTCATGGGGCCAAAGGAGGGTGTGGCCAGGTCTATCTGAAGATGGTGCAAGGGCTTCGATGTGGTGTTGCCATCTCTGAGTTGAGTTTCAACCTCATGGATTGAGGAGGGGCCAGAAAAGGGAATCTGGATGAGTAAGCAGTCAGAGTGGCTTAGACAGGACTCCCAGCTGTAAAGGATGGAAACCCAACTCCAACTGCTTTTTTTTAAGAAAATGTAATGGGTAATATAACTGAAAAGCCCAGGGGTCATTTTTCCATCAGTGTAGCTAGATCCAGGCATTCAAATAATGTCTCCATGAATCTCTTTCTCTTGACTGTTTCTCTTTGTTTTGGCCTCGTTTTCACACAGGTGTTCCCCATCTGATGACAAAGGGACTCCCCAGGCTTATATGCTACCAGCTTTGTAAACCCAGGGAAAGGAGAGTGCCTCTTTCCCCATAGCACCAGCAAAATCCCCATAGCACCGGCAAAATCCCCATAGCACCAAAGACAATCCAGGATTGACTCTGAATGGCCTGACCAGGGTCACATGTCCCTGCCTGAATCAGACACCCTGGCAGGAGGAATGGGGGTGGGTGCCCTCCTTGGCCTCCCTGAAGTCAGTTCCATCCAAATTCAGAAGCTGAGAGTAGGGCTTCCCAGAACAAAAAGAGAATTTCTATCATCAGAAGAAATGCCAGGCAAGTAAAAGCCACCTAGGTACCCTAAAGAGGCAAAGGCATGGTGGATGGGAACCGCCTTGAACAGGAGGAATTCTGCATGTCTTCCAGAAACGGAGGCTAAACGGACAACACTTGCCTCATTCTTCCTCCCATTAACTAAGGTCTTTGTGGTACAGTCCCCAGCAGAGACAGTGTCCGACAGCACCTCCTGCTCCATCCCAAGCGCTGTTGCTGGGCCATTACAGATCATGTAAATATAGGGATGCTATGAGTGATTGCCATTATTGCAAAAAGCCCAGCTGGAAACCGTGCTGATCGTCCTGCTGTTAAGAGTGCACTAGCCAGCCTGGAGGGCTTGCCCTCAGTAAGGATGGGAGTTACCGTGCTATGTGCTCGGCACTTTGATGACCTACCTAGGCAGTAGGGTGGAGGGTTAAGAACACAGGCTCTGGAGCCAGACCTCCTGGGTTTGGATGCTGTCTCCATCATGCAAGTCTGTCCTTGGGCAAGTTACGTAACATCTTTCTTGTATGTAGTTTCCCCATCTGTAGAACAGGAGTTGATAATAGTAACTACCTCTTAGGCTTATTAGGAAGATTGAGTTAATATGTGTAAATCATTTAGACTGGTGCCTGGCACGTACTTTACACTGTATATGTTTTAGCTCCTATTCTTTTTCTTATCATTGTTACTATTATTATTAATCAACTTTACAATGGTCCTGCAAGACATAGCTAACTGTCTTCCTTTCATAGATGGGAAGGTTGAGCCTTAGGGAGGTAAGTGACCTATCCAAGATCAAACAGCTCGTGAATGGTAGAGCTGGTATCGAGATCCAGGTCTCTCTGACTCTGTATTTTCCCACCATTTAGTGCCCTTCTGCTTAGCACCAGGTGTCCGTCCATCCATCCATCCATCCGTTCATTCATTCACTCATTCGTTTAGTGAACTCAGGGCCTACCGCGTGTCAGCAGTGAGCGGGGTGCTGGGGATCCGGTCACTGAATCCTCTTGGTCCTATCAGAAATTCTGATCATCAGTTTTACATGTGTTTGATTTAAAAATGGGAGAACAATTAATGATTAGTTGATTAATATAGCTTATGTTGGAAACAAAGTATTTTGAAACATAGGGTAATTGTAAGGGGATTATTAGTAGGATTCTAGGAGTGAAGAGTTTGGAAACAACTGACAGAAATATTTGCTGAGCAAATGAATTGGGTCTAATACTCTCCATCCACACAGGGAAAAACTGAGACCCAGAGAGGTGGGGTGACTGCACCAGATTCCAGCAAGATCAGGGCAGGGCTGCAACTAGGGCCCAGGCCTACCCCTGCCACTTAGGATAACGGGCAGGGGCATAAGTAGGCTGAATCAGACTCACCAAGTACCTGGGTGGGCACCTTCTCTTCCCCCAAGTCATTCAGGAGAGGTAGATCCCTCACTTTGCTTTCTTCTGGATAGTCCAGAAATCTGGGAAGCCACAGCACGGATAAAAGTGTCTGCCCAGGAACTAACCAAGAGCAAGCCTGCTGCAAATGTTCAACAGATGTTGGCTGAAAAGGATGACTAAGCCCCTCTAAATATCCTGAAATATTACCCTGATTTCTGAGTTGCCCCAAGGAAATCTAAAACATGAGAGGTCAAAAGGAGGAAGAAAGGGGAAACAACTGTCCTTAAGAATGTGCTGTGTGTGATGTTTGATGGGTGCTGTGAAAGGAGGGGGCAGGACAGAGAAGTAGAGTCAGCGGGCCTGGGTGTGAGTTTGGCTCTGCCTCTGTGACTGTGGGATTCCTGATTGCTCCCCTCTTACTAGTTGTGTTATTCGGGACAAGTCTCCTAACTTCTCAGAGCCTCAGTTATCTCAAAGCTGGAAGGGGGATAATAATACATGCTTTACAGGGTTGTTTTTAGGGTAAAATAAGATCATGCCTGTAAAGAATTTAGCATCATCCCTGGCACATGGTAATCACTCAGTAAACAATGGACAGTAGGATTGTAGGTACAATTAGTAAACATTTATATTAGACCTACAGTAAAGTAGTACCTGTGCTGAGCATTGGGAATACAAAGCTCACAGTCTAGTAGGAAACTCACTGTTCTCTCATTTAATTTTCAATCTGTGAGTAGGAATAATTATCTGCATTTTGTTGATGCTCTCAGAGAGGTTAAGTAACTTGTCTAGGTCACACAGCTAATGAATGGCAGGACCAGAATTCAAGCCCATGTCAACCAGACTCTGAAGCACTTGCCCTCTTCAGGACAATAAGCTGGGCCTTTCTACTTTATTTCTTCCAGAAAACAACGGAAGCAGCCAAGCAAAAGTTTACTTCTTCCATTCCCTTATTTAAAAAAAAAAAAAAAAGGAAAGAAAGAAAATGTAGTATGACATTCAGGTGTGGGTGGAATTCCTGGAGGATGTACCTCCCAATCCATATTTGCTTCAGATTCATTAATATGCCAGGCCTGGAGTTTTACACCCCTTCAGCAGTGTCAGCAAGCCTCTGCATTTCATCCTATATCGTCAAGAGACATTTTCTGTAGGAGGCCCTGGGCTGTAGAAATTAGGTAGAGCAGTGATAACTGTGGTTATGAATATAACTGTTTGATTAAGGTTCTATGCCAGCTGCATTATTTGTTTCACAAACCTGAGCTGGGCTGATTGGATTTCTCTCTCTTTCTTTTTTAATGTAAGTAGATTCTGAAATTGGAAAAATAAAATATTCCACGGCCAAGAGAAAAGAATTAACTTGGGGAATGAGCCCAGGTGGTGCCCACAGATTGTACACTTTTTGCATTGAAATGAAGTTAGTGCCGTCTGTGCCCTGGCTGCAGGGATTTGCTCTGTAAGCTGCACATGACGCCATGGAAGAGAAGGGGCACGAGCTGGAGGTCGGTCACCTTGGGAGGGCAGTGACCAGGAGCATAGCACTTAACAAGGCATTCTCAACTATGAATAACAGTAATCATCATACCATCTTGGAGCACCTGCCATGCTGGTGAACTGTAGGGTGAAGGGCAGAAAGTAAGCCATAGCCATTAAGAGCGTGGGAGTTGAAGTTAGATCTGAATTCCAGTCTTGGCACTGAGCAGCTATGGAGCATGAGCAAATTCTCTCTCTGAGCCTCAGTTTCCTCATCTGTAAAATAGACATAACGATAGCTAGCATTTGATGAGTCCTTACTGTGTCATACTGCCATGAATGCTCTTTGAGCTTTACGTGAATCCTCCCAACCACCCCACGAGTACTGTCTCCATATTTGAAGTCAGGAAAGAGGGCCACACAGCTAGGAAGTGTTGGAGCCAGGATTCAAACCCAGGCTGCCAGGCTCTAGAGCCCACACTCCTACCACTCCGTGTTGTGTTCCTCGTACACCGGCCTCAAAGGACTCCTGGGGAGAGGAAATGGGAAAAAAAGTGCATTAGAGATGCTTAGCAGAGTAGCTGACAGCTCAGTAAGCCTTTGAGGCCATTAATAGTACTATGATTACATTTGCATGGCCTGGGGATTGAGCTGGACACTTTGCCGAGGACTTCAGGAGGACAAATTCCTTTTATCTGTTCCTAGTATGACTTGGTTCATGGGCATTGATGGATGGAATACCTGCCTAAGATCTCCTGAGCTTGTATCAAAAGGAAAAGCCACACGTGGTCATGTCATAAATGATAGAAAGCGTCTCTCTGATAGTATAATTAGTTGGATGCCCTCTGCCTTTTCCTGGAAGTGGGTCCTTTTACACCCTGAGGAAAAAGGTCAGGATCACTCGGGCGGGGGTCTCATGCTGCCTTGTGACTTGCTGGGGTTGCGTGGGTGCCCCTCTGCCGAGGTAGAAGGTGTGTGTTTCCATGCAGTTTCGAGAGGCTGGGAGGCCACTGCTTACGAGCTCTGTGCCTGGGCAAGCCTCTTAGCCTTGCAGGGCCTCAGTTTCCCCGTGTGTAAAAGGATAATAACACCTGCCTCTCAGTGTTGTTATTCGGGTGTGTCATCAAACAGTAAAGCTTTTGGGGTCCCCAAACACCTCATCCATGTAACTATTAACATGACTGTTGCTCAGTCAAAGCAAAAATATACGAGAGGTTTTGCATTTAATAAATTGCTCAATACACAGAGCTTAAGTACTTCTGAATTTATTTTTTCTTCTTCCTTTGCCTCTAGGAGGCTTGATTCCCTGCAAGAGTAGAGCGAGCAGAGAGGTCTGTGCTAGGATCTTGGCTTTGTATCATTTCCTAGTGGTATGACCTTGGGCAGGTTTCTGTAAATCAAGATGTCATATCTCATGAAGCTGCCCCGAATGTTGAGGCCTGAGATACCCCATTTGCAAAAGTCATAGGCAAAGGCAGAGCAGGCTGATGAGGCTCAGTTTCCTTGTCTGTAAAATGGGGACATGAAGACCCGCCTTTAGTGTTGTTCTGAAAATGAAATGAGGAAACCTTTCTGAGGGCCCAGCTTATAGTCATGTGTCAATAATTATTCATTCTCCTCCCCACTGATAGCCTCCTGGTGCCCAGACCCAAAGACCCTGCATGGACAAGGGCTTCTTCCGTTTCATTCAACAAACACTTACTGATACCTTAATAGCCTCTAGAGGAAAAACAGCTAAAGGTACGGTGAAGACCAAGCCCTGGGTGACAAAGATCAGATCTCTGCCCTTGCAGATTCCACAGCCCAAGGGGAATGTAACTCGATGGGATTCTAAGGAATCTAAGGAATCCTGTGAGAGGAAATTCGTAGTTTACCTCAACTGAGTCCTTCTATTTGACAGTCCTGTGCTAAGGACCCATCATGCACTGTCCCACTAAACCTCTGAAACAAGACTAAGAAGCAGATGGCGCTATTATCCCCATTTTACAGATGGAGATGTCAAGGCTTTCAGAGGTTAAAAACTCACCCAGAGCCAGCCATAAAGCTAGTAAGTGGTGGAACCTGGTTTCAAACTCAGTTGCCTCCGCCTCAGCACTCACCCTCCTGGCCACGGTGGCATGAAACTGGGGTCCCAAAACAGATTTGTAGTGCGGCCAGTGTGTAAGTGGGGGAAGTGGGTTTGAGCCCAAGGCAGCTTGAGCCTCAGCCGTGGCACTTAACCACACACAGTAATGCTCCGTGGGTTCTAGCAGCCTGTCGCTTCATCTAGTCATGTCAGTGTCTCTTCCAGGAGAAGGCAGTTTCTTCAGAACTACTGATGGATATAAGATGGAAGGAGGGATGTGAACATGATGGGTGAAAATTCAGCTCTCCACATGCTGGCATTTAGCCTCCTGCAGGGCCCATGCCATGGGGGAGGGGCGGGCTTGGGGAGTACAGTAAGGAAAACCACCCAATAAACTACCTTGACCTTCAGTGCTGATATCGATTTCAACAAAATAGATTCTTCCCTGTGAGAGCCTTGAGATTCATGGTCTTGATTTCCTTTTCATGGCCTCTTCAACCATTGATAAAAAAAATACATAGAGTTTATGCCAGCCTCAGTGATCAGCTGTCTAACCTGTGCCGTTTGGAGAACATCAGGTCAAGTTTAAAGAGAAAGATCAGGGTGCCCAGAGGGCCCAAACTACCCCATGCCCCTTGGGAACCAGTGGCAGCACCCGGGTGAAAGAGCCCGCCAGGTACCCCAGAGAGAGGAGTCATGCTTCTAGCCTCACAGTCCGTGATGTATGAAGATAAGACCTCCACGCTTGGAGCGTACCGTCTGGTAGAAGAGACAGTTATGCAAGCAAGTGATCATAACTCCGAGTGAGCCATAGGGGTTAGAAGTGCCCAGAAAAGGGGCTTTGAACCCAAACTGACAGGGGCAGAGTGTTGAGGGGGTGGTCATAAAAGACTTCCTAGAGAAGGTAACTTCTAGTCTGAGTTAACCAGTGAAGGAGGAAAAAACACCTTCTGTGCAGAAGGAAACAGCATGTGCAAAGCCGTGAATGTGAGACAGGCAGCGAGCCGTTTCATGAGTGGTTTATAATTAGCCTGTTAACCTTGGCACCTTCTTAAAGAGGGGAGTAGGGAGCTGTGGGCGCAGCCCTGGAGTGGTGGGTGGGCTCAGGTCAGATGGTGAGGGTCTTGTCCTGTGGGCAATGGGGAGCCATAGAAGGCTTTATGGCAGGGGAGTGACCTGGAGCAGGGGTGAGCCGGTGGGCTGAGACCCCAGTGTCATCTATGGCCCTGGTCTGGGTGTCCACTGATGAGCTGAGGTCGTGACAGTGGCAGTGGTGAGAACCCAGGGATGTGGAGGGCCAAGCCAGAGTCTGGCAATCATGGCTAAGTCGTTGAAAAAGAGGGAGAAGGCAATGGTGATCCCCAGCCGCCTGCTTGGATGGATGGGGTGGGTGGTGTGGCAGCAGGTGGTAACGCTGAGATCAGGAGCACGGGAGAGGGAGCCGACTGGAGAATGCTCCGTACGAATTTCATTTGAGCGACAGAGGCCTGAAGTGCAGGGAGGAGGTTGAGGCTAGTTATTTCGAACCACTTCATTGGCAGGGAGCTTATGGTTTTGAGAGGTGGCCCATTGCAGAGCTTGGCAGGAAGAAGGGTTTCCTGGAGTTGCGCTGCCAGTTCCTCCAGGTAACCCCCTGGGCTTGGCCCCGATTCTTCCTCCTAAAGCCCGCGGAGTAGATGTGCCGCTTCCTCCATCCTTTGGCTGTTTGAAGGCAGCAGTAGTGCTTTGCCCATCTCCTTCTTTCCAGAAAATTCCCCGAGAGGAACAAGGGAAGCCACGAGGAATCAGACTGTCAAAGGCTGGAAGGAACCTCAGGAGATCATCTATAAAAGGAAGGAAGCTCCTTTTTCAGGCAAATTGAGGCCCAGGGAGGGGAAGGGAGTTTTCCAAAGCCACAGTGTGAGTAAATGACACAGCGGGGAACAGTTCTTCAGTCTAGGACTCTCTACTACACCACATAATTGGGTGTTTAATTTCCGAGCTATGAATTGTGTGGCCTAAGTGATGAGACTGGGAAAGCTAATCATAGGCATGTGGTGTATTTCAGCTGGACTCCTAGCCACACACTCTTTCTTTAATCCCTTTCCCTAACCTGTCTCCTCCCCAGGCTAACAGTCCTCTGTTTATCCCCAAAGGAACACAGTTTCTAAGCCCCTCACCATCCAAGGAAGGCAGGGAAAGCACTGACTAGCTCCAGAGACTGCAGAGGAGGATCAGTGTCTACAGCACGGGCATGACCCCCAATCCAGGTGTCCCTTCTCTGGACCCACTCCAGCTGATCAGCACAGCCTGACCATCACCTCCCTCCTTCTTCGTGCTTTACCTCTATGAATGCAGCCCACTACATTTCCGTGAGCTTCCTAATCTGCTCCAGCACACTGCAGCCTCCTGTCGAACTGAATTCCACCTCCTACACTCGCTCTCACAAACACACTCACACACACACACACACTCCTATTGGTAGGTAAGGCTCCTTATTGATTTGGGACTTAACCTAACAGTTTATGGGTCAGACCATTTTTGAAAAGGGCAAGAAGGTAACAGTGGAAGGAAAGAAAACTTAATTGACAAGCAGAAAGCTTTCCCAGGACAAGTTCTGCCCTAAGGTGGACATAGCTTTAAGTTGAGGGAAAGCCATGTACCCAGGAAAGATCCCCTGTGGTTGTAGCCAACCTTTTCTGATCGGTCTGTTCAGATTTTACAGGCAGGGACTTCGACTAATCCATCTCTGGGTCTCCAGTATCAAGCACAGGACTTATAGAGAGTGACCTTTGTGAAAGGAAGGAAAGCAGGGAAGCAGGAAGAGAGGGAGGGAGGAAAGAAGGACCACGTTTCTCTTCCTTCCAGTCCATCTTTCTGCCTTCTTTGGTGCCCAGTCACACAGCACAATCCAATCCGCCAACTTGCTGTGCACATCTTTAGCAAGCAGATGTTCATTAACAGATACCCCAGGCTCATCTGCCAAGAATGATTCAGCCTTGATTTTAGAATTAGAGGGGACTCCCACCACCTCCTCCTCCTGTTTGTCAGGTGGGGAAACTGGAGCTCAGATAGGTTAAGTGCCTTGCCTAAGGTCACACAGCAATTAGCAGCTGATAGGGACAAGCACGAGAATGAAGTTTGGGCAGATGTCTACTGGGAGAGAGTTCTTCCAGGTTCAGATGGTGGCCCTGCCAAGTTGTTCATTCGCATGCTTAGAACAGATAGCTTTTGATGCCCTTGGCTTCGTTTGTGAATTACCGTGACTCTGGAAATAGCAATGCTGATTATACCTCTCTCTGACAGAGACTCTTTGACACTGCTCTGTCCTCAACTGTCTGGTGAAGGCAGCAGGGTGTCCCTCACCCACACCCACCCTAGGAGAGCATTCGTTGCTGGATGTGGAATCCTGAGTGCATTTTAATGAAGCCTGGGCATTCTGGTTAACTCTTGTGACTACTCTGACATTTGGCTTTAAAAGGCTGGAAGTTGGGGTGAGCGCTCTGAATACCCTTAAAGCTGCCCCTCTGGCCCCAGGTTCTTGCAGGTGGGCTCTAGCCTCTCTGTCTGCCCCCCCTCACAGCCCTCCACTCCGAGTGCCCAGGTCTCCACACCATCCTGCTGCCTTAGGGGCCTGCATCTCTCAGCCTGTGGGCCTTTGCTGGTGCCAGCTCCCTGCCAAGAATGCCCGCTCCCTCCCCTTTATATACCTTCACCCTGTCTCTACCTCAGTACCCAGTTCAAGGTCTCGCTCTTCCTAGAAGTAAGGCCCCAGACCACTCTTAAGTGTAACCCGTTATAGCCTTGTGGGATGAGGCTTCTGCCTGAGACACTGCCCTGAAGCAGGGCTTCAGAGGATGGGGCCAGGGGGTGACCTCAACCTCTTCCCCCTTCCTCCTTCCGGTGTCCTGTTGCGCTAACAATTAGCCAGACCTATCTGGAAGCCAGGGGGCAAGGGAGCACAGGTGATGGCAGCCCTTAGCAGTCACCTCCTATGACAGAGAGTGAGTGAAACTGGGGATGGGGGTGGAAGCAAAACAGGGAATAAAATCTTGTCTTATTAGCTATTTACCCATCCTAGACTAATTAGGACTAGACTAACCTCTGACTGGATGGCATACCCTTTAGGATCACCTTTAAGATTAACCGGTTGCTGTGCACGGCATGCAGCTGTCTTCCCTGGCCCCCTCCTGCCAAACACCAGGTGTGCTCTCCAGTCATTGGAACAACCAAAAAACAGCCCCTTCTGCATTTCCAGACGGCCCTATTTGGAAAACCACTGCACTATACAGTGGGGCTTTTGCATTAGTGTAAGGCATTGTCCCTTCATTACTGTTTCTCACATACAAGCACTTTAACAGTCTGAATTCACTCCAAGTTCTGCCCGAAGTGAACGAGGGAGCAGAAACAGCCACACTGTGACCTCAGGGTGCTATTTTTTACTCCCCATCAAGAGCACTGGGAGAGTAGCCTCAGGGAGCTCCAGCCTGCGGCCCCAGCCCGTGTGGGCCCTCCCCGTTTAGAGTCCCTGCACACGGGCCATGACACAGAACAAACAGCACAGCAGTGAAAGTGAACAGAAAGCATGTGTTCAGGGAGAGAACGAATGGGCAGAGAAAACAGCACACAAATGCAGCCCCTGGCCTCGAGCTCAGACCAGTGGTTCCCATTCGGACGCCACTGTTTTTATTCCTTCTAAGGCAATAAGAATAACGCTGGTAGTTTTCTCTCTCACACAGGACCCTACAGTTTGCGAGGTGCTTTCATAGACATTTGACAAGAAACCAAAACTCAGGTTCAGTAAATTGTCCGAGATTATATAGCTTGAAGGAGGCAGAGCAGAGGCTGGAAGTCAAGCCATCAGATCCCGGCTGCCGACTGTGGTGACAGAGAGCTTTCTGGCTTCTCTGAATTGGTCGAGGAGGCCAAGCTTCATTAGCTAAGCTCTCAGCACCGCTACTGCACCATCCCGAGTCAGTGGTCGTCGATGGCATTTTAATGGAAGCCAAATCACTCTTTCTCTTGGCATGCTCAGGCAGCTGGAGTTTTTGTGTTTTATGATAATTAAATACCATCATCCATCATCCTTCATATCTGACAATCTTTAGGGCCCGATGAATGACTGCAGCGCACGCTGGGTCATCGTTAACTCTGCAGCCAGGAGACCTTCCGGCGCCTGGCGGCCGTTTCGCAGGGTTGGAGGTGGACGCCCAGCCTGGCACCCTTTCTCAGAGCCAGTGCCGGCCTAGATCGCAGAGCTGTTGACACATGCAGATTCTCTGCCTGAGCCACAGCTCTGCACGTCTATGTCTTTTTCTCATGAACGTGCTCTTATAAAAGGGTGACGACGCGCTCCACTGGGGTCTTGCTAGCAGTCAGGCATCCCACAGGCAGTCTGGGTCCTGCCTGCAGCCTGCCCCCGCCTGGTTCATCCTCCACAGGGCCGCCAGGAATCTGCCTCAAACACTGCTGTGATCATGGCCCTCCCGCCTCAAAGCCCATCGGGGCGCCCTCCCACCCTCCCGATAAAGGCCACGTTCTTTTGTTTGGCATCTCCAGGCGACCACCGCCCAGACCTGCTCCCAGTGTCTCCACCTGGCCTCCTGCCACTGCCCCCTCACAGCCACCCCAACACTAGTTAGAGAAGTGCCCAAGCCGGCCTCACGTTCACTCTCTCCTTCTCTCTCTCTCTCTCTCTCCTTCTCTCTCTCTCTCTCTCTCTCTCTCTCTCGACTCTGGACCTCCACACATGCATCATCCAATGCCTAGAATAGCCTTTAGACACAGGGCACATGTCACTTGTCATGAACCCTGCCCCGACCCTGACAGTCAAGCTGGCAGCCCTCTCTGTGCTCCGTTGAGCTCCAGCGGGGCTTCAGTGTAAGGCTAATGAGGATTCTAGGAGCCAACGCTTGTGGACCGCTCGCCATGTGATGGGCATCAATGTGGGCACTTTCCCTGTGTCCACTCCCTCCGTGTACGTAAAGCAGGATGGTTAAGAGTGTGGACTCTGGGGCCAGATGCTTGAGTTAAGTTCTGGCTCCATCACTCAGTGGTTTAGGAGTCTTGGGCAAAGTTCCTAGCCTTTCTGTACATTAGTTTCCTCATCTATAAATTGGGGAGTAATAATAGTACCTTCTTTATAGGGGTGTTATAAGGATTAAATAAGTAAAGCATTTGGAACCAGTCACATAGAGAGTACTCAATAAATGTTAACTATTATCATCTCATCATAATTACCATCTTGTGTAGTATCTCTTGGTGTGTCTGTTATTTTTACTAAATTGTGAGCAGCTCAAAGTCAGAGACCATATTTCTTTCATCTCTAGATCTCTGTATATTCATTTGATGATAGCCCTTCCTCCTCCTCTTCCTTTTATTACGTTACTACTATATACTTATTTTATAGGTGAGGAATTAGAGGCTCAGAGAACTTGAGTGACTCGCCTCAAATCATGTAGTTTGTCAGAGACAGAGCCACGGTTGAACCTAGGTCTGGGAGGCTCCTGAGCTCCTCTCTGGAACTCCTTTTACATCTGTCCCCCAAACACCAGCTATTTGTCAAGGCTGGGGCTCATGCTAATCTTAAAACTCCTCAAGTCCCTGCACACAACACAGGACTGTTCTATTGCTGATTGGTTGCACAACCTCAGGGGCCCTCTCCTTAGGATACACCCTGAACCCAGGACAGAGCAGCACCCTGGTTTGCTCTGAGATGCTTACCTAACGCAGAAAGGCCCTACTCTTTGAGGACATGGAGACCCCGTGTGTCCACTTTAGTACTGCGTGTCAGGCCACAGCCATTCTCATTGCTTCTGATCTGCACATCGAGCTACAAGCACCTTCCCGAGACCAGGGCTCCTGAAAACCAGTGGGGTTGTCCAGAGTGGGATTCACCTGTAAAAGAAGAGGACCACATTTCTGCCAGGCATGTTCCTGCTCTTTCTCTCTCAAGGGTTTTTGCTTTGGCACCCCTATTGTAAATGCTGTAGAGTGATCGTCGCGGTGACAATTTAGCACTTTACACCTTATCCATTCAGCATGGCTTTACCATAACCGTGGAATTAATAGTTACTTTTTTTTAGCATTACTGTATTTCAGGCACTGTGCTAAGAACCTTATATATATATATATATATATATATATAATCTCATTTACTTCTCATAATGGCCCTATAAGATGGGCATTATCTCCATATAATGATAAGAAAACTGAAGCTCCAGAGAAGTTAAGTATCTTGATCAAGGTCACACAGCTTATAAGTGGCAAAGCCAAACCTTGAACCCAGGGCTGTCTGACATCAAAGCCTAGTCTCCTTCTATCACCTACTGCTCTGCCCAACACACTGAAGAAGCCTCACTATGATCCCGGTTCAGGGAGATGCAGCCCAGAGGCATTTGGTATTCAGGATTTTTGTGCATATAAAATGAAAAACGTCTGAGGTGTTGGAGGGAACCAGCAACTGTAAATATATGTGAGAACTGGTAGGAAGCAAAAAACCTTCCTGGAAAACCAGGCTTGCAAAACTCAGATAAGCAAGTGGCCTTTACTGACAGAGGTGTGCAACGTAACAGTAAAAATGACTCATATCTGGGCTTGATTCAGAGAGATACTTAGTGGCTGTATCTGGGAAAAGAGGGTATAAATTGGAATTACACCACAGCTTTGCAAATGTACCGGTGCTTACTCCCAGGCAGCAGAAGAGAAGCCATTGCTTGTGCAGACAAGAGGTCCACCTACCTGATTTGTTCTCCCTTCCCTGCCCACCACGTTCCATATATATTTACCGGTGATTTGGGGTGAATGGCGCAAGGGCCCTTCCCCTCAGGGCACAGTAGGGGCTCACTCTGTATTTGGCACTTGAGCAAAGGATATCCTCCAGAAAGTGGTGATGCAGGAATGTGTGCACCCTTCACGGGTGCACAGACCAAGGACCAGGAAGGTGACGTGAATTATTGGAGGCCACCCAGCCAGTGCGTAGGAACCACAGAGAGTTCTTCTCTCTCTTACACCATCACTGTCTCATTCTCCATTGTATTCCCAACACCCGGCTTACAGGTCCTGGCACAGAAAGGGGATTCAGTACATGCTGAATGAGTGAATTGGTTCTGAATTCCCTCTAAAGATGAGAGTATAAATTGGGGAGGATAAGGGAAGAAAAGAAGGCCTCTCCTCTCTGTCTTCCCTCCTCCTGGCCATAGGAGCAGAAAGGAGTCTCCATTCAGACCAGAGAAAACATTTGCTCCTGGGGAAGGCCATGTCTTTTTTGGGGTTGTGAGTGCACTCCCATTGCTGAGCCCCCAAACACAGAGCCTTTCCCTGGGAAACCTGGGAGACATCAGAATCCCCTTTCCTAGTGTTCTCAGAATGGAAGGGAAATAGAGAGCCCAGCTGAAGCATCTGGGACTCTGGTTCCAGGCAAGTAAGTAAAGGGCTGTATGGACCCATGGCCTAGAGAGCCCAGGTGGCCTGCTGTCATTTTTGGCATACAAATATCCTCCACACCAACCTTACCCTCCTGGACAGATTGCCCAGACCACTCACAAGAGCCACTCGCTCAATAAACCTACATTGAGCATCTGCTTCATTCTAGGACCTGTGATCAACAGCACAGAGGGAACAGGGATTTTTATACCTACTAGAGGAGGCAAGGTGGGGACATAAGTATGCATGCTCTGGGGGAGACAGAAAAGGTGAGCGGTCCAGGTTACCTGCTGTGTTAGCATTCAATGGAGGAAAAGAGAACTTTGGGGAGGGTAGATCAAGGAAGGCTTTCTGGAAGGGGTGGCAATTGAGCTGAGCTTCAAAAAATAGAACGGATTTGGATCAGGACATTCCTTATCCCCATAGGAGAATTTCCTTTTAGATGCTTATACTTAAAATCTCATCATTTCAGGACTCTTGGCAGTGCTTCTATCAAGCCAGAGTCGGGCATCCTACTTAGTCACAAAGCAAGTGTCTGTAGGCTTGCAGGCCAGCCTATCCTGACCCAGACCTCAGATGCTTGCTCTCTTCACTGAGGGTCTTTTTCTTGCCTTTGGCCATGGACTGAGACGGTCAAGCAGGTATCTGTGTTTTATGCAAAGGCACCATGGTTTGGTAGACAGAATTCAGGCTGTGCATTAGTAAGGACCACTCACTAGTTTTGTAAGCCTCAGCTTCCTCGTCTGTAAAATGGGAATGATAATCATACTGCGCCTTAGGAACTGCTGTGAGCATTAGAAAGGTTCAGGCTGTGAAAGTACACTTAGTATGTGCTCAAATACATGGCAGCAGCTATTAATATCAATTAGGTAAAATGCCATGGGAAGGTTGACTCCTAGTGATGGGCCAGGGGCAAGGACTAGGTCACCCTTCTCTGCTGGCCTCCTGATAACCACTGGACAGTAGTGCCCTGGACTGAAAGGCCAGGGGTAGGGAGGGACCCTCAATCAACCCAGGAGGCTGCTTCTGCTGCTGGCTTCTTTTCCAGGCTCCACATGTCTCCATTAAAGTGCTGCCTGAGGACAGGTGGACCAAACAAATGACCCTGCATATTCTCGCTTTCTCCCTGGTCCGAGGCTGTCTGTTCTCTGCCTGTTCTACTGACTCCCAGGTTCTCTCCCTTCCCATCAAGGGGCATCTCTGTTGGCAATCTTCTGGTCCAGGACCACAGCATGGTACATCTTCAGAGGGTACCATTCATATTCTGTGGCTTTCCTGGAGACCATCTTCATTGGAGTCGAAATGTTAGCCACTCTGTGGCCCAGCAGATCTCTTGGCCTCTGAGAGAAAGGTGTGGAGGGTACAGGGAGGGAGCTGATGAGAGATGAGGCTGGAAAGACAGGCATGGATCAAATTCTAAAGGGCTTGGTAGATCCCATGTGGGCTTTATCCTGAAAATGGTTCATAGGAAGGAAGTGATCCGCTCACATGGGTTTCTGTTTCTTTTTCCCTTCTATTGCTACCCAGCCCCACTCCCACCAGATTTGCTTTATAACTCGTTGGCATAAAAGACGGGGTTACATAAAAAGCAGAGAGCGACGCATCTTCCACTAAAAGTAGCCGTAACACTGATAGTGCCTCACACTTGATTGCGCTTGATGATTTCCAGAAGGCTGCCTGCTGAGCCAAGGAAGAGCACAGCCTTTGGAATATCATACCTGTCTTGGTTTGGATCCCATATTCACTGACTCTCAGTCCTCTCTGTGAAATACAGGATTCTCGAGAGGAACAAGTGATGTGGAATACTTTGTAAACTGTGAACTTGAGAAATGTTTCCTTCCCATTGATTGCCTTATTTGATATCACTGTAGCTCTGTGGTTCCCTTAATAAACTCTTTCCCCCATTTTACAGATGATAAAACTGAGGCTCAAAGAGGTAACATGATATGTGCATGGTTGTCTTAGTCTTAGGCCTTTTTTTCTTTTTCTTTTTTTTAAAATTTTTATTGGAGTATAGTTGATTTACAATGTTGTGTTAGTTTCAGGTATACAGCATAGTGAATCAGTTATACATATACATATATCCACTCTGTTTTAGATTCTTTTCCCATATAGGTCATTACAGAGTACTGAGTAGAGTTCCCTGTGCTATACAGTAGGTCCTTATTAGTTATCTATTTTATATATAGTAGTGTGTATGTGTCAATCTCAAATGTAAATTAGTACAACCATTATGGAGAACAGTATGGAGCTTCCTTAAAAAACTAAGTATAGAACTACCATATGATCCAGCAATTCCACTCCTGGGCATATATCCAAAGAAAACCATAATTAGAAAAGGTACATGCACTCCAGTGTTCATTGCAGCAGTACTTACAATAGCCAAGACATGGAAGCAACCTAAATGTCCATCAACAGAGGAATGGATAAAGAAGATGTGGTGCAATATACAGTGGAATACTACTCAGCCATGAAAAGTCTTAGACCTTTTGAAACCGAGGCAGTGTCCCTGATGATCTCTGAATCACCTTCAAGGCTAGTCTTCCCTTTTCTTGAAGAATAGTGCAAATTCATAGCCAATTAGCTTTATGGTCCTGTCCTGTAGACTCTAAGTTTGACAGCTGTCCTTCATTCTGTCTCCATCTTCTTCGGTTCAGATTGGCAGTGTTCCTTCTGGGGTGGCTGACTAGGTCCATGGTTCACACCCATAGACATCTTCTTATCAAATGGTCAATCAGCCCCACCCATGGTATTCTCTTCCATACATACTTTCTCATTTTTTGCAATACGGGCAGGCTGAGAACTTTTCAAATCTTTAAGTTATGGTTTCTTTTTGCTTAACCGTTCTTTCTTTGATTCATTTCTCTTTTCTCTCATTTTACTCGAAGCTGCCAGGAGGAACCAAGCCACTCTTTCAACACTTGACTTCAGAATCTCCTCGGAGAAATGTCTAATTTCATCGCTCACAACTTCTACCTCCCACAAAACACTAGAACACGGACACAGTTCAGCCAAGTTCCTTGCCTCCGTAGAACAAGGATCGCCTTTCCTCCATTGTTCCAATTACATGCTCCTCGTTTCTGAGATCTCATCAGAATTACCCTTAGTGTCCAGATTTCTATCACTAGTCTGTACATATTTATGTATTCTCTAAGAAGATAGAAGCTTTCTCTATACTTCTTTTTTTTTTTCCTCCTGAGCGCTCACCAGAATCACATTTAACAGTCCCTCAACAGAGCAACATAGTCTTTTTTTAGCACGTACCTCAAAACTCTTGCAGACTCTACCCATTACCCGGTTCCAAAGATGCTTCCACATTGTTAGATATTTGTTCCAGCATCATCACACTTTTGGGTACCAATTTCTGTCTTAGTCAGCTTGGGCTGCTAAAGCAAAGTACCATAGACTGGGTCGCTTAAACTACAGACATTTATTTCTCACAGTTCCGGAGACTGGGAAGTCCAAGACCAAGGTATGGGCAAATTTAGCATCTGGTGAGAGGCCTTTTCCTAGTTTGCAGATGGCTACCTTCTTGCCATATCCTCACGTGGCGCAGAGAGAAAGAGAGAAAGCTAGCTCTCTGGTCTCCTCTTATAAGCACACTCAACCCTCATGTCCTCATCTAAACCTGATTACCTCCCTGAAACCCCATCTGCAAATACCATCACATAGGGGGTAGGGCTTCCACTTATGAATTTTGGAGGGACATAAACATACAGTGCACGACAATGGTCATGTGGTTAATAAGTGGCAAAATCTAGAACAGAATCCAGTTTCCTGACCTTCTCCACCCTCATAATATCCTTAGCTTCCAAAGCTAGGCTTTTTGTGAGCATAGCTTAGGAGGATGGTACTTAAGATTTACTTCCAGGACCTGCCTCTAGTGGCATCACTAGAAACTTTCTTCGTAAATAGCATCCACTTAGCCATATGCCCCTGGGCACTTTACTTACCTGCTCTAAGTTTTTCACCTATAAATTAGGTGATAATAATACCTATTGCTCCAAGTACTTGAAAGGAGTAAATAAAATATAAATATTTATATATAAATAAAACATATACGTATAAATATATTTAATATATATAAATAAAATATGTATCTTAATTCTCTCACCTGTAAAATGGAGATACAGACAGTACCTGCTTTGTAGTGGGTCGTGAGGATGAGCTGAATTAACACAGGTAGAGGGCTCGGAATAGTGCCTGGCACGTAGTAAGGGCTCAAGAGATGTTAGTGGTGGTTTTTAATCCCCCTCAGACACCAGCGTGGCTCATTCCCTGTAGTCAGAAGTCACCTGAGGCCACCACTGGCTGTGTGACCTAAAGTTTCATCACTGCCTCCAAATACACAGGCCACAGCGCCCTTCCTGGCTCTACGTGTTCTCAGATTTATCACCATCTTGGTAAACTATGTATTAACTTATCTTGTTTTTTTCACTTGCTATGTACCATTGTGTGTAATTGGTGATGCTCACATTTTAGCACACATCTGAATCACCTGGAGAGTTTGTGGAATCAGATTAATGGACCCCACCCAAGAATTCATGGTTCAGTAACTCTGGGGCAGGGCCCAAGAATTTTCATTTCGAAAAAATTCCCAGGTGCTGTTGAAGTTACTGATTCTAACCATACCCTAAAAGTACCAAAGAAACAGCGGGAAGCTGATGACATGCGAGGCTAGTCTTTTTTTTTTTTTTTTTTTTTTTTTAATCTTGTTTATTATCTCTCTTACGAAAATGTCAGCTCAGTGGGGACAGGAGTTTTGTCTGCTTTGCTCCTTGATGTATCTCCAGCACCTAGAAGAGCAAGTGCTCAATAAGTGCCTGTCGAGCACCTGTGTATTGACCGCATGACCGTGTCCGGTTTGCCAGTGCCTGTGGCTGGCCCGGCTGCTGCCGCGCGGTCCCCGTGGGGCCGTCCCCGCCCCGCTGACTGCGCGTGTTTGTGCCCTAGATCCCCCGGGCGGCCTGCAGAACCACTCTCGGCTCCGGACACCGCCGCTGCCGCTCTCGCACGCCCACACCCCTAACCAGCACCACGCGGCCTCCATTAGCTCCCTGAACCGGGGCAACTTCACTCCGAGGAGCAACCCAAGCCCGGCCCCCACGGATCACTCGCTCTCCGGAGAGCCCGCGGCCGGGGGCGCGCAGGAGCCGGCCCACGCCCAGGACAACTGGCTGCTCAACAGCAACATCCCGCTGGAGACCAGGTGCGGGGCGCGGGGCGGCCGGGCTGAGACCCTCGGGCTCTGGAGGGGCCCCGCTGTGTGCCCACCATTGGGCCCAGCCCGGGCGGCTGGGGTCTGGGTCACAGCGTAGGGATACGAGAAGGGCGGTGGCATGATGTAGGGGAGAGAGAGCTGGGGCTTGGGAACCGAGCAGCCCTGAAGTTCAGGGCTAACCTGCTGCTTACTGAAGGTATGACCTTGGTCAATTTGCTGACCCCCTTTGTGCCTCCCTTTCATACACCACGGGGTTGCTGCCCACTGGAGAAGGCTGTTGTAACAGTAGATGAGAGCTGAAGTGTGTGAGCGGGGCTGGCGGAGAGCAGGCTCCCAGGGTTTGATCTGGGCCCACACCTCTGCCTTTCCCTACCGTGACTTGGTCACCCTCTGCCTGGCATGAGCTTGCCTGGCCTGCGGTGGGTGCTCAGTGACCGCCATCTCCCCTCACCTCCTCTCCTCCTCTCCTGCTGGCCTAGCCCCTCTATACCCAGAGCCCTAATAATCCCTAACATTGATACATTTGAGTTTTGGTTACAAGGGCTTTCATATGTGGGATATGATAGAATCCTCACAACTTCAGGGACTAGGTATTACTATTGTGATCCCATTTAAGAGACTTGGAAGCTGAGACTCAAAAAGGGTAGGCAGTCCGTGCACGGCTGAGATTTGAACACAAGTGGCCCAGCTTCTGGGTGCAGTGCTGTCTCCCTACACCACCAACCGTCTTCTCCTGGCCTGGACCCCCTCTGCCTCTCCCTTCTTCCAGCCTCCTCGAATGCTTCTTTCAGCTCAGGGATTTCAGTCAGCCTCTCTTCATAGCCTTCTTCCTTCCCTTTGCTAAGCCACTATTTTTCCCAAACAGAAGGGATTTTTTTTTTTTTTTTTTTTTTAAAAACTTCTTTGGAGTGAGTACTGCTAAGAGGCTATACTTTTTTTTTTTTTTTTTTTTTTTTTATTTTTGGCTGTGCTGGGTCTTCGCTTCTGTGCGAGGGCTTCCTCCAGTTGTGGCAAGCGGGGGCCACTCCTCATCGCGGTGCGCGGGCCTCTCACTGTCGCGGCCTCTCTTGCTGCGGAGCACAGGCTCCAGACGCGCAGGCTCAGTAGTTGTGGCGCACGGGCCCAGTCGCTCCGCAGCATATGGGATCTTCCCAGACCAGGGCTCGAACCCATGTCCCCTGCATTGACAGGCAGATTCCCAACCACTGCGCCACCAGGGAAGCCCGGGATTTTTTTTAAGATTATAAAAACCATACAAACCCACTGGAGAAAATGCAGAAAGATAGAAAGACAAAAGTTAGATGTACCCATAATCCTACCACTCTGAGATAAGCGCTCTTGGCTTTGGGGGACATAGCTTTTTCCTATTTTCTCTAAACTGAGGATGAAGTGTCCCAGGCTGGACATTTGGAACCTCTTTCTCAAAGAGAAAGTAGTTCTCAAAGTAGTGGGGAACAAAGATTTTCTCAAACTCCTGTTCCTTATCTGCGAAGAGGACAAAAGTCATACCACATTTGAGGAAGTGAAATTAATCTATACGTGGAAGGCGTACCCATCTGACTCTGCCTGGCGCATGACGGTGGTATTCCCACACTGAGCTAGTGGGTCCAGTGAGAGAAAATCAACATCCTTTTGTGCCGTTTTACTCGTGTAGAATCATTTTTCCAAAAGCAAATTTCTCACAGATGTGGCCCAACCTGCCCCTAGTCCCTTAATTAATATGTTTCTGTTGACAGTCTTTAAAATCATGTGTGACTTTTTCCTACGTGCCTCCTTTGCTGTCTTCACGGACAGAGTCAGATAATTGCATGTCTTCCTACCCAGAGTAGCTTAATCAGATCTCCATTATTTCCAAAGTGCTTATTGAATGACAGCACATGGTTGGTTTTGAAAGAAGCCAGCAAGTAATCGATGGTTCTGATTCTCTGCATGGAGCACGGCAGCTATTCCCTCTGCTTAGATGTTCATTTTTCTCACATAGGATCAAAGTAGGTGGTTCTCGTCCCGGAGTGGAGCAACCCTTCTGCGGCCTCCCAGTCTCCCGAGATGCTGAGCCAAGGAGCTGTGGCTGACTTTCCTTGTTGTCGGCCTCTGTGCTTTTTCTATGTGCTGTTTTCTTCTCCCCCTGCTGCTAGAAAGGGTATTCCGGGGCTTGGGGGAAAAAAAAAAAAAAGTAGGTGGTTCTCCAAGTTTTTCAAGGGAAAGGAAGATAGAGGACCAACAGCAGGGACATTATCCTGATGGTTAGTTTGAGACATGAAGGTGGTCCCAGCTTAAGTCTCTTGCCTCGTTAGCCAGTGCCCACATGCCTGTCTGACCCTCTCTCCTCCCACGTCCATTGCTCAAACCACATGGAACTTTGTTTTCTTTTTTCTTATACTTTATCATTCAACTAGTGTTCTGTAGAGCAGTTAGGAAATGGAAATAAGCAAGAAAAGAAAGTCACCCATATCTACCACCAAATGGTAATCATTGTTAACATGTTGGCATCTACTCATGTTTATATCACATTTTCTTGCTTTTCTAAATCCATTCACATATATAACATAATTATGTCAATTTAATATTCAGTATATGTGTGTATATGTGAGTGTACATATATGTGTATTTATCAGTATTCCATCAAATCCCCAGGCCTTTCATGCCCCTGTGCCTTTGCACATACTCTTTGCACAACTCTCTGCCAGAGTCACCTTCCTCCTCGCTTCTTGGTCTAGCAAAGTCCTTGAAGACCCAGATGAAATGTTTGAGGAAGGTTTCCGCTGTGACCTAAGAGTTCTGTGCATCTAAAGATAGCCTAAAACTGGGAGAGGCGCCTAATACACTGGATAACACAGTCAGAATTCTAGATCTTCATTCCAACTGGTTGACAGCACAAAACTAACAAGGTATAGTTTAAGAGGGATCAATGTCAAGTCTGGCAGATAGATAGAATCAAAAGTAACTGTGATCAACTTGGTGAGGTGGGAAGGATGTGGGCTTTAGATCGGATGGATGTGGATTCCTACCTTGGCTTTAATGCTTACTAGCTGGAGGACAGCCTCCTTAACGTCTCTGAACCTTGATGTCCCCATCTGTAAATTGGGTCAAGAATTCACGCCTCTTGGGTTGGGAGTAAATGAAATATATGAGAAACACACAGCACAGTGCCTGGCATTAAAATACACGCTATAAAAGCCGTTTCCATTTTTGCCGTATATATCTGCTCCCCACATCAACCCTGTGAAGAAAAAAAGTCATTCAAAAATATTTATTAAGCTCCTACTCACCAGAAAAATTGAGAGGAAACCACAGGTTCTATCTCTTGTCTACTTGGAAGAAGTGAGTTTGGCCCTGGTGTTCTGAGGGCATCAGTGATGGTCCACTCACTGTAGCGAGTTGTTCAAAGCACAGATTTCAGGGTCAGACACACCCTATGCTCAGACACCCCAGTGCTCACTAGCTGTGGACCTAGACCTTATAAGTCTTCGTCTCTAAAAGGGACAAAATATTAGCAAATTCCTGTTCTGATGATCTATTGCCACATAACAAACTACCCAAAACTTAGTGGTTTAAAAAACACCAGTTGATTGTACTTCATAGTGTGAATCAGCAGTTCAGGAAGAGCTCAGCTGGGCTGGTCTTCTGCTCCGCGTGGGATAGACTGGGGTCCATCAGTGGTATTTGGCTGTTGGCTGGGCTGGTCTGAAGGATCCAAGATGGCTTCACTCACGTGCCTGACACCTTGGGGGAGACAGCTGGAAAGCTGGGCTCGGTAGGGCCCCTCTCCTTCTGATGGGGTCTCAGGGTCTCTCCACATGGCCTTCCCTGCAGGGAACTGTACTTTGTCCTCAGCAGCTCAAGGCTCCACTGCACCGAGACAAGAAGCCGTTGATCCTCCTAAACGGCTTGGCCCGGAACTGGCACGGTGTCACTTTTGCCATATTCTGTTGGTCAGAGCAGTCACAGGCCAGCCAGCTTCAAGGGAGGGACAGTAGACCCCACTTCTCAAAGGGAGAAGTACCAAGAATTTTCATCCACCTTGAATCTACCATACTGCCTCATAAGGATGTTGGAGCAATTACATAAAATAATGCCTGCAAATGTCTTAGCACACAGTAAGTGCTCAACTCCTTATCATGTAGTACTTGTTGTACAGTAAATATTCACGCAATGCCTACTGTGTGCCTGAGACATTTAAGAGAATAGACTCTTGCAGTAGGATAGAGATAAGCACAGGAAACGTGTTTTAATTGCCTCGGGATCCCCAGCACACAACACAGCCTTGCCACCTGCTGGGGGCTTGGCAGATATTAACACACAGGTGAAATGAATGAGTGAATGACTGGTGGAACAAATGAATGGATACATATACTCACCTGAGACTTGAGTGGGGCACAGACAAGACTTCCCAACGGACCTGGTGCTGTGTGACTGTGTCGAAAAGCAGGATGCCCCAGGGAGAGGCAGGAAGGAAAGGAGGGCCTGGAGAGGCACAGCCTGAGCAAAGCCCTAGAAGCCCCAGAGAGCAGGGCCTGTTTGATACCGTTGTCCTAAACAGCTTTGCCAAGCCCCACTAGAACGGGGGGCCTCCTGATGCCAGAGAAACAGCCACAGACCCTTCCCTAATTGTCACACTGAGTTTCTGTTGAGAGTCTAAAATAAATAGCTGAGCAAACACCATAACAGCTGGTAGAATGACCAGGGGGAAATTCAATTGCATGCTGGCAGGAAAAGGAAGGCTAGCAGAAGGACGAAGGAGAGAGAGGGCTTGGTTAACCCACTCCTTTCTCTGTCCCCGCTGTGCCACTGGCACTCCCCCAGGGCGACTGAGTCCCCCAAGGAGGAGATCGAGTCTACCTGTGCTCCCCAGAGCCGGGGTGTGGTATTGCTTTAAGCCCTGCAGGTGCATCTGTGGTCCATTCTGGTGGGAGCCATGTGTTCAGGGTCCCCTAAAACCTGATCCACTTCTCTCACATTCTGCAGCATCAGGCACGTAATTGATTCCACAGGGACTGCCTGATTAATAACCCATCAGGCTCCTGTCCGATGAAGGGGAAGCTAGAGTAGAAGGCTGCCAGACCTCAGCTCTAACTCATGTGATCTCAGGCCTGGTTTGGGAGCCTGGGGGCCACTTTGTGGTCATCCTCAATTTGGGGAACAGCCCTGCCCACCCTCAGGGATGGGAGACGATCCCGTGGTCTCCAGCCCGGCCCCGATGCGCTTCCCAGAATGGCACACGGTGTCTGCTGGTGCGCCAGGCCGGCCCCTGAGCATCGCAGGGAATTGGGAAGGACGGTCGTCCCTGTCATCGGTGATTCCGTCACAGACATGCATAAGATACAGCCACTGCCACATAAGAAGCTGGAGGTCTAGGGAGGGAGGCAGACCTGTAAATGAATGAATGGAGACAGGGCTGTCTGGGTGTTGCTCTGAGAGGAGAGGAGAGGGTGTTGCTCCCTCGGCTTGGAAGCCTCAAATAACAATCACAACAAACACTCAGAGAGCCCCACCCCGGGTGCTCTAATGAGCTCCCAACCGAGGAAGCTCATTAGAGACTCAGGGCCCAGGATTTTTACTGGGGGCTGGTCACATGGACATTCACCTGCCTGGCAAGTACCCACAATCCAGACTCCCAGAAGGAAAGCAGGTGTTCAGCCTAAACCATTTTGTTTGTACAAATAAAACTCAGTGAGTCAGCCCCTCTTATCAGTTGATGGTGGGAACCCTCCTAAGTTCCCAGACACCAGCCAAGGGCCAACCTTATAAGCAGGCCTTTCGAAGGATAGCAGTCAGGACTGCCATCTTAACTCTTCTGCACAGAAAGGTAGTCTTATTACCCTCCTCACTTTAGAGGTGAAGAATCTGAAGAACAGAAAACTTAAGTAACTTGCCTAAGGAGCTACAGCCAGTACATGGCAGGACCAAGAGCCGTACCCAGGCCGGCTGACTCTGGAGCTTATGCCCCTAATCGCTGTCCAGTGCTGCCTTCCTGATTGTTAAAGGTAGCATCTTGGGGCATGCATTAGTAGACTGTGCAGGGAGAAAGGAATTCTGAGATGAGGGACAGTTGTGCAAAGGCCAGGAGGGAGCTTGGCCTTTTGGAGAGAGAGTCAAGAGTTTGGTGAAGTGGGAGCTGCAGGGGTTTCCCAGTGGAGATGACAGTAAATGGGCGTTACTGGTGGAGGACCTTGAGTTCCATGAACAGGAGGTTGCACTCTTCCCTGTGGCATGGGGGCTGGGGGTGGTAGAAGTGGGGGTGAGTAGCTGCCAACATCTTGCAAATCGAGAGTGACATCGTGAGATTGGCAGGGAAGACCTGGTTCATTTTTGTTCTTTGTTCATCCATTTGTTCAAATGCCAGCTCCATAACTAACTCTTAAGTGTGGTCTTGGCCCAGTCTCTTAACACCCTGCACACCTTGGCAGGGGTGGAGGTCTGCAGAGTGTGGGGTGTGATCCCTGCCTGTCCTGCTCTACCGGGTGGCTGTCCCAGGACTTAGGGGGTGGAAACATGGTCCAGGACAGTGGGCTCATGGTGAGAAGCTGGGCTGTTGAACAGGGCAGTCCCAGAAGAACTACTGACCACTGCAGCTTCCCAGCCACTTCCTTCCCCAGATCCGTGCGTTTTGTGCTTGGGAGGCAAGCTCAACTGGCCCTGGGTCAGAGAGATGGAACCCTGCTTCAGGCAGCTCGGGGACTGGTCCAGGGCCCCCCTCAGGCTTAGAGGGGAGCCAGTCCCCTCCCCTCTCTAAGAAGTGCTTTAAGAGCAGTCTAGCACTACACTGCAGTTCCTTCTCCAAGCCAGCGGCAGCTCTTTCCTTACAAGCAGCTTGGGGCTGTGAGGCCGGAGAGATCTGAGTTTGAGTCTCATCTCTAGCTTTCCACTGCTGTGTGATCTTAGGCTGTCACTTAACCTATCTGGGCCTCAGTTTCCATATCTGTAAAATGAGTCAACAACACCCACCAACGTGAGGTCAGATGAATCCAGTGGCCATACCTGAGCTCCCAGCAGCAGTGGCTGGAGACCCTGCAGCACTGTGACCCAAGGAGGGCTCAGCAGCTCAGGGTCCCCATCAGGAAATCCTCGTCACTTCTGTGTTTCAGAAGAACCAGAAACCCAGAGTGCTGGGGGCAGAGATAGACAGGAAATTTAGCGGGGAGCCTTGAACTGGGAGTCTGGACACCCGGGTTTTCGTTCCAGCTCTGCCACTGACTTGCTGTGTGGATGGGAGCAGGACACATGTCTCTCTGGGTCTTGGTTTTCTCAGCAGTCAAATGAGACCTAATAATTTGACCCAGAACTCAGTTTTGAAAGTACAGAATGAGGCTTACTATTTCAAGGCAATAATGGCATCTGAATAGGCAGCATTTCAGCAAGTGCTCATGTCCCCCCAAACTCCCGAGTGATCTAAATGATTAACATCCAAATTAGCATGGGAATGGACGCTCTTTCAGGAAATCATAGGCACTCTGTCACTCTAGAAACCCTTTGTTCTGTTGCATTGCCTCTTCCCTCGTTTGAATAGATCTGTACTTTTAGGAGATACTTGTCTGCTCTCTCTCTTTAAATAACTGTTTCCTTTTGAATTACAAAATTAAAAATTAAAATCACTCTTGAACCAGACAGTGGAAAATCCCCACTGTTAACATTTTGATCTTTATCCTTTGTCTTTTTCCCCTGAATGTATTTATTTATTTGTTTCCGATGCGTCTTAAGTATAGATTTGACTCTCTGAGAGCATAGTCCTTACGTAGTGATGCAGGCCAGACTCCTACGTGTTCTGGCGAGCGTGCCACGCAGCCACCCTCAGGCCCTAGGACGGCAGCAAGAACTCATCCCTGGCGCCCCTGGACAGGGGCAGTTAGGGCCTGCTCAGGCTGGGCCGTATAGACTATAAGAAGGCTGAAAATTTCCTCGTGAAATGCAGGGAATCGATGAAATAATAATAAAACCTCACCTGTGCTGCCCTCAATTAAACACCAACTGCATGCTAGCGATATGCCAGGCACGCTTATCTTCGTATACCTCATCATCTGCAGTATTTGGCAAATGTTATTTGAGTGCCTGCTTCCACGTGTCAGGTACTCTTCTAGACTCTGGGCACACGGGCAGAGAATACGACCTAAGATTTCTACCCTCATGAAACTAAATGGCATTAGGAAAAAAACACAATAAGCGTACTGTATACATATATACACACACACACACACACACGTACGCCTGCACATACACATATACGTATATACATATGTGTGTGTGTGCATGTCTAGTGCTCTGTGGAAATCTAAAGCAGTGCAGGGGGCCAGTGGGTGACTGGAAAGAGTAGGGTGGGAGCTTTTATAGTTAGGGTGAGAAGGGAGGGACCGATCTGTGCAGGTATTTGGGGGCACATGATTCAGGCAAATAGCAGCAAAGGCTTTATTCCTGTGATGCCACTGGAGGGATGAGAGCAGGGCAGTGGCATGAGCCAGATGATACTTCAGGAGAAGTACCATCTGGATCTCTAAGGAGAGTGAGTCTCCCGGTTTATGAACGATCAGAGAGACGGATTCACCTGCTTGAGGCCACGGGGCATGATGGAACCAGACCCTGCTGACCCTGGGGCCTGTGTACCTCCCACTGTGTCACAGGACCTCCCATCAGGAGGCCATCTGTCTGGGGGCAGAAATGGGGCCACTCTGAGGGACTCCCCTGCAGGAACTCCCAGGCTCTGTGGGATGCCCCAGGGGTAGTGAACGCTACCAGAACCACCTGCCACCCAGGCTGCTGGACCCAGACTGCTTCAGGATCCTCTCAAAGGGAAGGTCCCCACCCACGGCAGTACTCAGAGGCCCGGCTGCAAAATAGTGTTGCCTGTACCCCGGAGTGCCCACGAAATGGTGCTCTGAGATAGTACTTACAACCCCTCACGTTGGTCTGTGAGGCCGGCCAGGGGCAAAGCCACAGGCTAGGCAGCGACCCAGGGTTACAGGCAGAGAGGGCCTGAGCTCTGGCGTCAGACAGACTCAGGCTGCCGTCAAGCTCTGCCGCTTGTTTACTGTACAGTAGGACCTTAGGAGTGTTACTTCTCCGAGCCTTGCCGTGCCAGCCCACAAAACAGAGATGATGGCAGAGACTTTGTAGGTTGTTGTGAAGAGGAAGATTTACACTGGATAATAGTTGCAGAGTTCTAGACAGTGAAAAGCATACGGTGGATGTAGGGTAGGTAGTCGCTATTATAGTTAGCATTAGTACTCCTGTAATCTTTGTTTAGCCCTTGAAAAGCTTCCAACATTCCTCAGTTGGTCCTAGAGCAACCTGTGAGCTTAGTATTATTAGCCCCATTTTACAGATGAAAAAAGTAGTGTAAGATTAGAAGAGGTTAAAGTGTTTACACAAAATCACACAGCACGAAAGCGGCAGAAAAGGGACTTGAATTTAGGTTTTCCGGTTCTCACGACCTGGTCAAAGTCAGAAGGATGGTCCCTGGCAGGGCTGGGCGTGAAAGGTAGCTTTCTGCAGTCAGTCCTTCCCTTGGGCACACACAGCAGGCCGCATGCACCACCGGCTTCTTCGAAATGATTCAAGGGAGGTGGCAGCAATCCTGAAACATCAGAAAACAGGATCCCATGCACTCATGTGTGAGTGACGCCACGTAGCAGGCACGGTTGAGACTAAAATAGCGAGTGTGTCTACCTTCATTCTGGGTCCCGAAATGCTGCGCTGCCCTCAGTGCAAGTGGAGGGACAAAAGAGCCCTCCCCCTCTGTCTCTGTGGCGTACCACCCTCGCCAGTCAGTCATCACCCAGGTCCCCGCACTGCCAAAGGACCCTGACATTCCAGTACCATCACAGCTTGGGGACTTGTGAGAAATGCAGATCCCCAGGCCCCCAACACCTACTGACCCCGAATTTCTGGGGCTGGGTCTCAGCAAAGCACAGCTCTCCAGAGGATTCTGGTGCTTACCCAAGTTTGAAAACCACAGCTTTAGAAGCAAATGGCCCAAAATGCTTGTCTGTCTTTTTCCTTTGGACTAGCAAAGTACGCATCGCTGGCTGTTGTTAAAGCAGACGTAGGCAGGGTGAAGTAGAGGAGAAAGCACAGGCTTCGGAACCAGATAAACTTGGGCTCAAATTCCTGCTTTGAACCTTGCTAGCTGGTAGCCTTGGCTAGTCCTGGGACCTCTCCACATCTCCATTTCCTCGTCTGTAAAATGCGGATGACACTACCTTCCTTGCACTGCCTCTTTTGGAGACTTGAGATAAATGGATATAACATGCCTAGCTCAGCACCTGAGCCATAGTCAGTCTTCACCAGTCAGATCTGTGATTTGATGCCCACAGCTGGCAGACATACAGGTTTGTATGGGGAGTGCTCCCTCCAGATGCCCCGGGCCAGGCCGACCCCGGGCACTTGTGGCTTGCACACAGACCCATTGCCTGGAAACTGCATCCTGCTGGTCTCACGCACAACTGCACCCGTCAGCCACTTTGTGTGTTTCTCTACTCTCCGCCTTCATTGATGCATGACTCATTGCTTCATTCATGTCTCCATGTGTGCATAGAAACCTAGGCAAGCAGCCATTCCTAGGGACATTGCAGGACAGCCTCATTGAGATGGACATTCTCAGCGCCTCCCGCCGTGATGGGTCTTACAGTGATGGGTAGGTGACATCCCCATGCTCCTCCTCTCTGTGTGTGCTCTCCCTGTGGTTCCTGCACTTGCATGCAGACCCTGAGACCTTTCCCTGGGATCTCCTGGGGGAAGTGAGGAGGCCATGTTGCATGCCCATCCCCAAGTCCATGTTCAACTTGCAAGAGTTTATCCTTGGAACACACTGTCCCCCAGCATATTAACAGCAGTCTTGTTAATATGACGCTCCTGGCATCTCATTGGTTGCCTCTGCCATGCTGAAAGCCATCTCATGTAGCAACTTCTATGCAGCACAGGGCCTGTATTGTGTGTATGCTGGCCCTGAGTATGTATTCTGTGGCCTGAGTCATCTTGCACCCCAGCAGGGTACAAGATTCCTCTAAGTGTTACCTTTGACCCTAAGACTTCAGAGGCATGCAGTACGTCCAGTGCACCCCGTTTCCCAGGCTGTGTCCCAGTCCTCTCATGGCCATGGTTAAAGCCAAGCTGTGGAGGATTTCCTGGCACTTAGTTTGGCCACAACCGTGTGCTTTGACCTTGCCGTGCGGCCCTCAAGACTGTAGCCAGGCTGCAGTTGCCCGTCTGTCCCCTCCCATGGCTTTTACCAGGGGCTTGGAAGGCAGCAGACTGGCTTTTGAGGAGAGTGCTTAGAAGGCATTTGCTGCCATTGGCTGTGTAACAGCCACTAGGGGACTCTTGACCATGGCAGAGCTTAGTGGTGGTTTCTTGGTTCCCACTCCTACCAAAACCCCCTTTAAAACGATTGGTATTTTATTCCTCCACCATGGTACAAAGGCAAAGGACGTATTGGAGGGAGACGGAAATTTTTTGGTTTCATAATCTCCAGGGGGCAGAACAGGATTTTAGACACTTTCCGAGTTACCACAATAATTTTAGAAAACACCTAGTTTATTCCCCAAGAAACAGCATCCGAGCCCCATACCTTCCCAGGAAAAGGATCTCAACACTCAGCCTTCTGTCCAGTTGGTAACACCTTCCGCCTTGGCTTGGGTGGGTTCCCCATGGGCAGGGCTGTCCCATCCGTGTTTCGTGGAAACGTGTCTTCGTGTGCCCTGTTTTGTGGTCTGGTACCTGATTCTCTGTTTTTCTGTCCCTCTGTCTCCTCCGTGGTGATTCTCTCTCTCTCTCTCTCTCCAGGCTCCTCTGCATGCTTCTTCTACTGCTGCCTGCATCCTCAGGTCAGTGTGGGCTCCTGGTGAGTTGTCAGCCCCTGACGCCCTCTGGCTTCTCTCCATCCACAGGCACTTCCTCTTCAAGCCGGGAGGCACCTCCCCGCTCTTCTGCACCACATCGCCGGGGTACCCTCTGACGTCCAGCACCGTGTACTCACCTCCGCCCCGACCCCTGCCCCGTAGCACCTTCTCCCGTCCGGCCTTCAACCTCAAGAAGCCCTCCAAGTACTGTAATTGGAAGTGCGCGGCCCTGAGCGCCATTGCCATCTCAGCCACGCTGGTCATCCTGCTGGCGTACTTTGTGGGTAAGCACCTCCCTCACCCCAGCTTCCCTTGGGTCCCCTTTGGCCCAGAGGGCAGTGACCGAGACACCTGTGGGCATGAAGGCACCCTGCCAGCACGGCAGTCAGAGCTTGCAGGGTGAGCAGCGCAGCCCTGGATCACTGGCCTGGCCTGCACCCGCCCCCCTCCCCCCCCGCCCCTGCCCAGACTATCAAGGTCAGCTCTCAGGGCCCTCTCCTGCTCCTGCACGTGTACCAGGAAGGAAGCCCTGCGTCGGCTCTCTCGTGTGGTGGAGGCCTGGCATCAGGCAAAAGCACTCAGCAAGACTGGCTTTTGAGGTGGTCATCTGTGACATGAGCGTCATAGGTGGGAGTCACTAGAAATGAAATGACAAGTTGGGCGGCTGAACAGGAGGCTGGCCTCTCCTGTCGGTGCCACAGTGAGGAGCAGGAAGGAGGCAGGGTGCCCTGGGGTTGGAGGGAAACTGCCAGAGATCAGAGTGTGTGACCTCAAGCCAGGCGGCATGTCCGAAGGTGGTGGTCGGGCAGGGCCATCTCGGGGGGAGCCAAGGTCGAGTGTCAGAAAGGGTCCCAGGGAGCGGTTAGAGCTGCCTGAGGGAGCGCAGAGACCCGGAGCTGCACCGACTGGCCTTCCTACCCGACCCCAGGGCACGTCCGTGATGTAAGCAACTCCTCCGGACCCGCTGCCTCGCTTGCAATGCCTCCCACTGTGCGCTCTTTTGACTGATTTGCAGCACAGTCTGGTTTCCTGCTTCAGACCCTGTGTTTGGTCTTTGGTCTGCTCCCAGGAAAGCTATTAATCTGAAGGGATCAGGGGACGTTGTGCAGAGTCTGCTGCCTCGGTGAAAATCAGCCTCTTAGTAAAGGCATCCGGCGGGGTTGGCTTAACCCTCTATCCTTTCCAGCCTTCAAATTCTATAATTCTAAGATTTAAGGTAGGTCAGACCAGCTTGAGAAGGCCTCGAACCCACGCTAAGGCATTCTGAGATAATTCTATAAGCAAAGGGAACCTTTTAGTGTAAGCCCAATAAATAGAAATGGAACTAGCTGGCAGAAGCCAAAGGAAGACCGAGTGCCGCCCATTGTGAAAAAGAACTTAGCGACGAGCAAAGTCATTGTGGATGGAAAAGAACTGTCTTGAGAGGTCTGGCTCCCACTTGTTCGGGATGCGGAGAAGGGGGTTCAAGCATGGTTGGGGGTTTGGGTGATGTAAGCTGTAAGGTTACTTCCCTTACAAGATCTTTGAATTAAATAAAAACAAGTAATCAGGAAAACAGTAGCCCTGCAAACAAGGAGGTCTCCTTAAACGTCTTGAGGTATAATGAGCCTCGTCTGGTATCCGGGATCTCTTTTCCCCCTGTGAAGATTGGCTTAGAGAATTTCACGGCATCAGGGTCAGGTTGGCATACGTGTTTATCTGTTCTTCTGTCTGATTGATTAGCTGTTGCCGCCTAGAAAGCTGTGTTGAGAAGGATTCCAAGGCTATATTCAGACTCGATGGAAAGGAGTCTCTGTGATTGATTACTCATGTCTGTTGTGGTCACAGGAGTGGAGAATATGGATGACATACCAGGTATTTGCCATCCCTGCCCTGGGTCATTGGGTAAAAGGAACAGACAAACTGGGAGAGGTCAGCACCCACCCAGGCTCTGCAGGAATTTCATGATTGATGTAGATTGGGTTACTGGTGAGGGTTGTGGGGTTCCAAGCACTGTCACCTGGCATGGAAGTTTCTTTGTGGCACTCCCAATACTGTATCCCCACCAACCACTAGCACAGCCCCTGCTTTTGACTGACATTATTATATTTCATAGATGAGTAGACTTTTGAACAGGCAGTGTCACTGTTCATCAAGAGTCAAGTAGTTCACTACATATAGACATCAACTTGTTTTGTGTTGAAGTCAAGGTTTATACTATGTACTATGTAACCTAGTTCAGAAAGAAAGCATCAATCTTTATATGATTAAATAAGCTCTCTTCTGCTTTCCATCCCTTGGGCTTCTTCATCTCCCATTTAGTAAGAATACACGGTCCATCATCAGCTATCTAAAGATAGGGGCTACTGTGGACGGTAGTGAGTTCCCTACCTAGGAAGGGTGCAAACAGTGCTTATGACCATGTAAGCAAGAAAAAGATTCATTCATTGACTGGGCATGTTCTCTGGAGGACCTTTACTTTTCCTTCCAACATTGATAGTCTCAGAATCTACGATTTTGTGAAGTTTCTTTTTCATTCAGCCAACGAAACAGGGTACCTTGAGTCAGGCACTGTGCTGAGTGCTAGGGCCAACAATATATTCCCTACTCTTGAGGTGTTCGTAGCTTAGAAGCAGTGATTGATATGATATGATAACATAGTGGTGTTAGCAGTGGCTGAGGCGGCTCAGGGGCTGTGGGAATACCCAGCCCCAGCCAGGAGGACTAGAGGAGGCTTCCTGTGAAAGGTGATGTTTTAGCTGACTCTTCAAGTCACAGCCAGAAGTAGACGTGAAGGAAAGGAATTTCAAACCAAGGGACATTTCAAAGTCTCGAAAGAGGATGATGTGATGGCAAAAGGGGTTTCTGTGTTTGAAGCCTCTGAGGGGTGTCGGGGACACGACTGGAGCTAATGCAGGAGAGTTTGGTCAGGTTATGAAGATCACCGTGGAGGCCAACTTAAGGACCTTATTGGATGGGCAACAGGGAGCCATTGAAGGGCTTTAAGCGGTGGCAGGACATAGTCAGATGTTTATCTCAGAAAGGTAAGGATGGAGGAAGAAAGAACAGGCCCTATTGCATAAACAAGTCAAGAGAAGCTGAGGGCTTCAACTAAGAGGGTGACAGTGTAGGTGGGGGGGTAGGGTAGATGTGAGGTCGATTTGGAAGAATTCGTCTCTCGAGTTAGGAGACGTCAGTCCACTGAGAATGTGTCCTTGCCAAGAATAAATACGTCCTTCTGACAAAGCCCGATGTATATGGGAAACTTAAAACAGGAGTTTAGATTCTGTATCCAAGGACCAGGTCAGAGAGGCTAGCCTGGGGTCTTCCCTTTGTTACCTGGAAACTCAGCAAGGTGGTGGGGCAGAGCTCACACCAGCCTGAGAGCCTGGATTCCACTCCCAGCTCAGCCAGTGAGCAGCTTGGGCACCTCACTTCTCTCTCTGAGTTCTGATTTCTCATCTAGAAAACCGGCATGACCCATCACCTCAGAAGGATGCTTATGAGTCTGGAGTAAGAGTAAGCTAATGCAGTGAATGCGCTGCAGGTGCGAGGTGAGTTCCTACCTGTCCTCAAGGGCTGGGTTGGCAGCCTCGTGCCTGCTCTTCTCCAGTTGCCGGGGCCAGGGATGAGCTCTTGTTGCTTGGCCATCATCACAGGCTGTGAGGACTAACTTGTAAGGAACTATCAATTATTAAAAATCAGATTAATTGTCTCTGTTGAGCACAACTATCCTTAACAAAGACTTTGCTAGCAGACCAACTCATCAACAGGCAAAAAGCACAGATATTTAATTAGATTTTTGATGAAAAATTGTGTTTAATTTCAAGGGTAATCAATTATTAATTACTGTAATGAGCAAGTCTGACTGGGTTTACTAATTAACTCATTTAAAAATTATGAATAACCTTTTCATTTGTAATTATTTTCTACATCCTATCAAGTTCCAGATAAGAATTGCATCGCCTCACCAACAGAGAGGGAGTGGAAAACAGAGGGTGGGAAAGACTTGTTCTTTCTCTGGTGTCTGCTCAGGGCTGCCGTGTCTGGACAGAACTCTGACAGATCCACTTGACATTCAGTTTCTTGGTTGGAATGTTTATTGGGAAACAAGCAACCAGTGGCCCTTCATTTATAGAGATGTGTGCAGTTATTTTCATAGGAAGATAGAGAAATTGGAGTCAGCACTTACCACCCACAAAGGCTGCAGGACCCAGGGCCTTGCCTTTGGGCCGTCTCCTCGTCCCCTGGGGTGTTACGGGTTGCTCTGGCCTGGGCTGGGAATCTAGGGAGGACCCTCACTGAGCCTGGGAGATCTCTTCCGAGAGACGATGTGTATTTTTGCCTCTGAAGGACACCCATTCAGAGAGGCCGCCACTAGGGTGAGTGCCTTGCTTTAGGCACCCACTTTCTTTTTTTTTTTTTTTAAGGATATGTAAGATTTTTATATCAGAAATGAAAGGAAAAGGATGGAAGGAAAGGAATTTGCCTTCATGGGGGAAAAGTGACCAGTATTGGGTGTAGCTGGGCACTTTGATAGGAAATGCTATTTAATATGCTAACACATTTTTTTGGCCTAAAACCAAAACAATCTATGCCTTATACTTTCTTTTTTTTTTTTTTTCACACACACACTGTATTTTATTTTTACAAGAGATAAATAGACTGACACCAAGCATTGTACATGGATGACCACAACAAAAGCAACAATGATTGCAATTACCAAACATGAAACACACTCATGCTATGTCATAATATTGACATTCAGTCCAGTAATCCTCCACTGTAGGCACCCACTTTCCCTATGAAGGTTTTCAGGTCCTTTTAGTCTCTATTTGAATACCCTGCCTCTGCTTTTCCGAAGAAAAGAAAGCTGTTTGCAGAACAAAATGGGGAGAGAATGATGTGAGGGGAAGGTTAGTTGTAAGTCAAACCATGAAACTTGTGCAGCCATGGCCATAATGCTTTATTTGATAGCATTTAATTGTTTTAAAAACACTTTCACCCAAAAAAGCAGTGTGGTTTAGAGTAGTAGAAATAACAGGGGTCACTTTTTATCATTAATAATCAGAGCAGTTTGCTTTGATTGTGCCCTGTCGACATGGCCCTGACTGTTCCAAGCACTTTGCTTGTGTTTTCTCATTGAAATCTCCCAGCAACTCTATGGGTTATTATCCCCAGTTTACAGATGAGGACATGGAGACCCGGTGAACTTAAGTAACTCACCCACTGTCATACAGTAAATGGCAGGACTGTGCACTCAGCCTCTTGAGCTGATGCTTTTAATTTTTTTTTTCTCTTTTGAGCTCACAGTCTTAAGCCTTATACTGTAATTTTCCCTCCTTGTATCTGGTATTCTAAATTTTTACTATGTACCTAGCATCGATCCAAGCCATTACTATACATGTATCATCTCTCTGAACACTCGTAACAGTTCTGTATTTCCTGGAAGAGGAAACTAAAGCTCTGAGAAGTTAACAACTTGCCAGGGTCACACAACGAGTGAATGACATAGGATTTCAAAGGCCATACTCTCAGCCACTACACTGTAGGTCAGATAATGGAGGATCAAAAGACCCCATTCAGGCCCTGGCTCCATCCCTTGCTGGCTGTGTAAACTTGAGCAAGTTGCTTAACTTCTCTGAACTTCAGTTTCCACTTTCCTTATGGCTCTTATAATGGATGTGGCTGGAATGATTAGGCCCATTTTACAGGCGAGGAAACTGAGGGTAGCATCATGGTTGAGAGCGTGGGTTCTGAAATAAGGCTGCCTGCTTTCAAATCTCAGCTCTGCTGCTTACATGCTTTGTGACCTTAGGCAAGTTTATTTAACCGCTCTCAGCCTCAGTTTACCCATCTGTAAAATGAGGATAATAATAGTGGCCGTTTCACAGGGTTTTGTGACGTTCCAGTAAGATAATTTGCGTAAAGCACCTATCCCATTGCCTGGCACAGAGTTGGCTCTCAGTAAAAGTTTGATACTATTGTGGTTATTAACAGTATTATTAGTACTATTAGCATCCCATGGAAAAGAGTAAGTCTTGAGTGAGAACTTGGGCCAGTGTTGTTTCATGGCACTGCCTGCGGGCTTCCCAGCCTGCGTTAGTCACAAGGGCAACTGACAGAACAATCAGGGGGCCCTGTCAGAAAGCATTTGTAGGGATGTCTCACTGTTCCAGGGAAGCGGCTGCAAGGAGAATCATTACCCAAAAAACAACTCACGTCATTTCTTTAACTAGGACAAAAAAGTTGACTTTTGCTTCACTGCCAGTTGCCTCTATCCAGAGAAAACTGACAGCTTCCCTCGTGTTCTGAATCCCTATGTAAAAAGCAGACACTGAGTACTGCAGAAGAGCGCGGAGTTGTATCTTGAGGACTCTTCAAGCACCTGTCTAGCCAGATAGGCCTTTGGAATAGGAGACCAAAAAGGCTTGTTAACAGTACAAAAACCAGGAAGAGCTTTACATTTAAACAGAGACCCGAGAGTGCCTGGGAGCGATTTCTTTCATTGTCAGGTCCAGGTCCCCCCTGGAGGGTGGGGCCTCATCCTCTATGATTTCTCTAAGGCAACACGGTGTTCTGATCAGAAGACAGGATTCAGTGGAAATCTCAGCTCTGCCACTCTCCACCTGTGTGACCCTTTTGAGCTTTGGTTTCCTTATCTGCAAAGCGGGAAGAAGAAGAATACTTCCTTCTTGAGGCTGTTGTACAGGTTAAAAGAGACGAAGTTGAAAAAACACAAGACACGTGACCAAGGAGGAGTCCCTTGCTGGTGGCCTTGGGAGAGCGTTGTCATGGACCTCAGTATCTCAGCCCAGGATGGCGTGGGAGTAAGTGATCCTCTTAGGTCCTTCCCCATCTGTAGAGCGATGCCCATAGGAAATTGAACCAGGACATTGAGGGTGGAGTCCCAAGTGTGGGCTGCAGCAGCCTCTGGGTAACTGCAGGGGAACTTTCCAACATGCTCCATAGCCATAAGGGACTCATTTTTTAAACTAGGTAACATTTTTCACCTCCACCAGCAGCTGATTGTGGACTGGAAAAAAAAATCAGAACCCTTGCTCGAAGTGGTATGAGTTTAATTTATAAGTGAGAAAGTGAGAATGTTGTGACGCTTAATTGCCTCTTCTCAAAAGGCAGCTTTCAGAGAGCATTGCTGGTTGGAATTATTGCAGTTCGTGGTCTGGAAGAGCCTGGGTCATCCAGCTCTTGAAGTCATCTGGGCAGTGTTGACAGAGGTGGACTTGGGCACTCAATGTGACTTGCACAGACTTATGCAGGCTCCCTCAAGATCCCTGACATGGACCATGCACACATGCACACGTGACTTCAGCACAGCAGCAAGCCAGGCAGAAGGCATCTTAGGCTTCCCTCCTCTTTGGGAGTGTGGTCTTCTATCTCCTAATGTCTTATTCTCTGTTGCATACTCAGCCCCTGATACTCAGCCTGCCCCACGGTAGCCGTGCTCAGTAAGATGTGGTTGAATAAAAGACCTTACAAGATGGTAAAATCTGCCCAGGGTTTTCTAGGCAGAATAGTGTGGGCACAAGCATGGTGGCAGAAATGTGCATTTTATGTCCTGGGGTTCAGGTACAGGGGAAATGGACATGAAATGAGTAGAGAAAGGATTAGAAATAGAGGCCAGGGTGATTGTACCCGCTGCTGCCCCGCAGTTATCCCCATCTGGTTCAGCTCATGCAATATCAGGATCTCAGATGCCATTTGCTTCCTAAGCCCAGGCCCGTTGCACTCTGGGCCTGGGTGTTATTAGTGAGCAATAAGGCTCATTTTCTCCCCTTTTTCTTCGACTTCACATCGGGCCCTTTGGACAGAAGCCATAGATTTAGCTTTATAGCCCAAAGAATGGGAAACGGAGATGATTGAACTTGATCTTTTAGGAGGAGAGAAAAGTGATAAAGATACAGGATCCTGTATTAAAGGCTTTCTCTCCAAGATTGATTCCTTCATGCTGCTCTGTGGGAATTGCTAATAGCAAGATATATATAGATTGTTCTCTTTATGACAGACCCCAGACAAATATCCTTCAGCCCCCCAAAAGGAGGACTTGAGGAGGCTAGCATGGCCCCCTGCAGTGGTCTGAAACGCCACCACACGGAGGAGGGGGCAGACTTGCTCTGTGAGATTGCCGAGGGCAGAACAAGGCCCTCTGGCTGAAAATGATGGGAAGGCCGATTCCGGCTCTGGGAGAAGACTTCCCTCACAAGACAGCCGCCTGTCTGGAGTGGGCTGCTAGAGAGGGGTGTCTGCAGTGAGAGGGGCGACTCTTAAGTGCCCCAGCTCCACAGACCAGGGTATCTTGTCCTCATCGTCCTTCTGCCATTCCTATCTGTGCCACCCATATGAGGACTTAATCTTCTTCGGATGAGTTTCTGAACCTGTAAAACAGGAGTAAACAAAAGGCTAGCTGAAATGATGAAGTCATTCAGCATGCTTCAGCCCAGCATGAGAGAAGATTGTCCATCTTGCAGACCTTGTGCTCTCCCCACCCTCCGATCTCCTCCCATTGGTAACCGAACCCAACCAAGAGCCAGAGCCCAAGCAGACCCATTGGTCCAGACCATATGGATCAGCCTCCCCGGACACAGAGCAGGGTCGAGAAGGATGGGGTGGATCTGGAGGGCAAATGGATAGCATCAGTATCCCCACTCTTCTTAGTTCTTGTCCTAGCAGTGTTCAGGGCCCAAGACTAGGATTGAGACCCATACCATACCCATACTCAGGCGTGTCTCCCTCACCTGTACACCTACTCAGCCAGCAGGCCCCGACTGCTTGTATTTAAAAGCAGATTTATTGAGATATAATTTTCATACGGAAGTTTAACACTTTTTAGTTGTACCATTCTATGAATTCTGACAGAGTTGTGTGACCATCACTACCATCAAAACACAGAACACTTCTATCACCCCAAAAGTTCCGTTTTTGTTTTTGTTTTTTATTTTTTATTTATTTATTTATTTGTTTGTTTATGGCTGTGTTGGGTCTTCATTTCTGTGCGAGGGCTTTCTCTAGTTGGGGCAAGCGGAGGCCACTCTTCATCGCGGTGCGAGGGCCTCTCACTGTCGCGGCCTCTCTTGTTGCAGAGCACAGGCTCCAGACGCGCAGGCTCAGTAGTTGTGGCTCACAGGCCTAGTTGCTCCGTGGCATGTGGGATCTTCCCAGACCAGGGCTCGAACCCATGTGCCCTACATTGGCAGGCAGATTCTCAACCACTGCGCCACCAGGGAAGCCCCCTAGTATATTCATTTTTTATAACAATGGCGGCAGCTCCAGAGACAACACACTGTCCCAGGACTCGGGGGGCCTTGTCCTGTGGGTAGTTTCAAGACCCCCAAAGAGGCAGCATAGCTGTGGTTGGTCAGGGAGTAGCCCCAGCTATGTGGCCGGGGTGCTCCTTCCCCAGCTGCACCCCAGGAGTGTGGAAAAGGAATCGATTTTACAGATTTTTAGCATCCTTGGCAAGAACATGTCCCCAAGTCCTTGTTTTTATTCCGAACTAATTACTGTGAAATAACATAATTTAATTGCACTTAGATGCAGAGAGAAAGAGTGGTCTCCCTGATGGCTGTTTTCTCACTGTTGTAAATACCTAGCTTGTGGAGAGGAGAGGAGGTCCGTACAGTCAGGGCTGTGCTTCGTGCTGCAGGCTAAGGACAGAGGTGAGGAAGCCCAGACAAGCGGCTCTTCATTTCAGGGGGAAAAAAAAGGGAGGGGCGGGAAAGGGGAGAGGAAGTGAGATGGCAGTAAAAAAACACAGTATTTTTTTCCTTCTATCAGTAAAACAACAAAACCACAACTAAAAGCCTTCATCCTCCTAAAGACAGCAGTACAGTCTAATAGCAAAAGCACAGACTTCGCCCTCCAGCCGTGCTCACACAGGTTTTTCCATCTCTCTGCATCTTGGTTTCCTCATGGATAATTTTGTCCATTAATATCCAAGAGGTGTTTAAGTGACAGAACATCTGCAAAGGGTCCAGTTCGGTGAGTGGTCCGTGGTGGGTGCTGAGGAAATACAGATCTCACCCTTCCGGGCAGCTGGATCACCCATGAGATTTGAAACCAAGGTTCAGCAGCCAAGGGCCGTCTGCAGATGCAGGGATTTCAGGTAATCTGGGATGAAGTAGAGGGAGCTTCCCCAAGCTCAGGTTTGAGACACTGGGGAGCATTCACTGAGCCTGTCTGCTGGGTTGTGTCCTGGGCTACAGGGACAGACAAAGCCAGATAAGCTAGCATCACTGCTTTGAGTCCTCCATGGTTTCATAGACAGCCAGATGTGTAAGGAGCCCAAGGCAATAGTAGACAGGTGATAAAAGCATGTTACTGGAGTTTGAACTTTACACCTGTGGGAGCCTGAAGGAGAGAGCAATTCATTCTAACCAGGAAGATCAGGTAAATTTCCCCAAGGCATTGAGCCTTGTAAATCAAGTAAGATATTAAAAGAGAAGCTAGGAATGGTTTTCTGGAAGATGGAACGGTCTAAACAAAGGCAAAGGACAATAGATAGAAATGTTGGCTATTTTTTTTGGCACGTGTGTTAGAAGACTGTGCATTAAAATATCCATTTGTGCATCGGACCTGTTGCGGGCCTCAGTCTCTCTTTTACTGAAGGCTCTTGAATGTAGAACTACAGAAACCACAGGCACTGCAGGAGGACGCTGGCTGCCTTCCCCCTTAGAACAGAGGCTCCACTGGGCAGATGCATAATAAATCCCTTGCCTTCATGTGAGGCCTGTCAGACCCATCAGTCCTCTCCAGCAGTCTCTGCACTGTGTAGGATTATTAGCTGCAAGCCCCAGATGTGGAAACTGGGCCCGCTGCAGTTAAATTACTTGTTTACCTGGAACGACTGGTAAGTAATAGAGCTGGGCCTAGAAACCAGATTTTCTGATTCCAAGTCCTATGTTCCTTATGTAGACCACGCCAGCTCTCAGAGCCCTCCTCTGATGTCTTTCTCTGCCGCTGTGCTCCATACCCAAGGCTCAGAGCAAACAAGGGGGTGCTTTGCCATCCTGTCTGGGGCTTTCTTCTGCCCCTGCTCCCAGCTTCCCTCCCACAACCTACCCTGATCTAACAGAGGTGGCAGCTCACATGTGTTGAGAGCTAACCATGTTCCAGGCATGTTCTGAGTGTTATATATATTTCTCATTTAATCTTCTTAACAATCCTACCTATCCAACAAATATTTGTCAAGTACCAGCCATGTGCTAGGTACCATTCTATTTTTATTTCCATTTCATAGATGAGAAACTGAGACCTGAGGAAATTAAGTCAGTTGTTCAAGGCCACGTCACTAGTGAGTGTGAGAGCCAGGATTTGCCCCCAGAGCCTGCCCTCTTCCCACTGTGCTCTACGATTCCCATAGCTGGAGTGGGGCTGGAGTGGGGCTGGAGCGGGGCTGGAGCAGGGCTAGAGCAGGGCTGGAGTGGGGCTGGAGCGGGGCTGGGACGGTTCACCTGATCTGAACTGCTGAGAGGATGCACAGAGCTCCTTACTAAAGAGAGAAACGACCTTATTTTCTTAAGGAAGAAAAATTAGCATCCACCTGCCCTGGGCCAGGCACTGTGCCAGGATTGCTACGTACCTATGTGGCATTGAGTGGAGATGTGGTCTGCACCCAGAGTGTTTCAGGATTGGAGAGCAAAGGAGGCCCAGATGTCATCAGGGGACCTCGATACACATCGCTTATTGAGCACTAGCCCTTCGTGTTATCTGATTCACCTGTTCTCCAGGCTTCATGTGCTGTGGCGTTAGATTGTCATCAGTGTAACATTTCATTTTGGAGGGAGCCTTTCCTGCTGGTGTGTGGCAAACAGCTAGATTTATTGTGCCTTTGAGCCTGGAGTTAGGATTTTGTTCACAGCCTCCGGTGGGGGAAGAGAAAAAATGCCAGTATCATTAATTGAGCTGTGGCCTGCATTTCATCACATTGTCCTAAATTTTACCGCTCAGGCCATCTGTAGAATTCTACAGCAAGACAGACTCATTGGACTCCTATGTGTGTCTCAGTGTGTGAGTCTCTGTGTGTGAGTACACACATGACACCACCCAGTATGCATGCAAAAAAAAGGTATTTGAGAGGAGATGGAGTTGGGAGTAACGAAGATTAAATGAGAATTTTAGGAGAGGTAGCATTTTTCTTTACCTGAAAACTGGAAACTCTTCTTTTGCTTGTTTATGCCTCCTCACCTTTCTGTAGAGCATTAAGTCCATTAAATTGTACTGTGATTACCCCTAATGGTATCGGTCTGGGGCTGTGTAGGAAGTTTCACATGTAAATCTTTGCATTAGTCTGTGTATTAAACTTTGGGTGTTCTTTCTTTCATTGATTAACTTTTTTTTTTTTAATTTTATTTATTTATTTATTTATTTATTTATTTATTTATTTATTTATTTATTTATGGCTGTGTTGGGTCTTCGTTTCTGTGCCAGGGCTTTCTCTAGTTGCGGCAAGTGGGGGCCACTCTTCATCGCGGTGCGCGGGCCTCTCACCATCGTGGCCTCTCTTGTTGCGGAGCACAGGCTCCAGACGCGCAGGCTCAGTAGTTGTGGCTCACGGGCCTAGTTGCTCCGCGACATGTGGGATCTTCCCAGACCAGGGCTCGAACCCGTGTCCCCTGCATTGACAGGCAGATTCTCAACCACTGCACCACCAGGGAAGCCCCTGATTAACTTTTAAGCAACATAATAATGTCGTCTTATATTTTCAATACACTTCAAAAGGACTTTGCTTAAATTTAATCCTCATAAGAACCTGGGAGATGGTTTTGTATTCTTTCCCTTTCTACAGATGAAAAAACTGAGGGTCAGAGTGGTTAGGTGACTTATTTGCAGATGCATAGCTGGTAAGGGCCAGAGCTGGGGGGCCAGAGCTGGGAGTCCAGCTGTCTCTGCAGATCTGCTCCGCTGGGTACATAGGTGGACAACAGAGCCAGCAAGGGACGGATGGGAAGCACCTGGGTATGGACTGTCAGGGCGGTGTGCATGGGACAGGTGCTGAAGTAATGGTCAGGAACCGGGGCTGGGGAGGGGAGAGCAGACGGCATTTCTGGCTTGGGGCAATGGTGGAAATCCTCACAGAAGAGTTAAGGTTTGAAGTAGGCCTTGAAGGATGGGGGAATGATTTTAAAAATAGGAAAGGCAGTGGCCGTTCCACGTAGAGACATTACATCAACGAAGGCGGTGTGTTCAAGGGACAGGAGAAACCCACACAGACAGAGATTCCTAGGCAGGGAGAAGCAACGAGGAACGTCAGGTACTATGCTCAGCAAGTGTTTCAAATGCTCAAGTTTCTCTCCTCAGGAAAATATCACCAACAAACTTTGAGCAGTAAGGCAGGGCCATATAATTCTGAGATTTCCTTTTTTATTCTCCATTTCTGTCATTTCCACAGTTTTACATCTAATCAGAAAGGCAGCGTGTATAGGGGTTAGGGACAGATTCTGCGCAATCTGGATTTGGCTCAGATCTGAAGTGACCCTCTGCCTCTTATTAAATGTGTGACCTTGGGCAAGTTGTTGAACCTCTTGGAGCCTTAGTTTCCTCATCTTGCAAATGAGGATAATAATAGTACCTACCTCCTAGGGCTTTGCAAGGATTAAGTGATAGTGTGTTTATCAAGCACTAAGCACAGTGCTTGGTACTATTTTTTTTTTTATTATTATTTATTTATTTATTTATTTTTGGCTGTGTTGGGTCTTCGTTTCTGTGCGAGGGCTTTCTCTAGTTGCGGCGAGTGGGGGCCACTCTTCATCGCGGTGCGTGGGCCTCTCACTGTCGCGGCCTCTCTTGTTGTGGAGCACAGGCTCCAGATGCGCAGGCTCAGTAGTTGTGGCTCACGGGCCTAGTTGCTCCGTGGCATGTGGGATCTTCCCAGACCAGGGCTCGAACCCATGTCCCCTGCATTGGCAGGCAGATTCTCAACCACTGCGCCACCAGGGAAGCCCCAGTGCTTGGTACTATTAATAACAGTGGCTGTTATCACCACCACATTCATCATCATCCCCATCATCATCACCATCACCATCACCATCATCATCATCATCGTCGTCATCGTCATCATCATCATGGTGCCTGGAACTCTGTGCTGCTTTAAACTTCCTAATCTAAGGACTGAGCCAAAATAGGGGTCCCTGCATATCAGAGGACTCGTGTGTATTGCATGCCTGGCTCTGTGCACAGACAGGGCAGAGAGGCAAGAAAACGTAGTATGATCCCAAAGAGCTAGAAAACGCTCCAGTGGGCAGGAGGCTGGGAAGCTGTGGAGACTAAAGGAGGGACATCACACACTCTGTTCTGTGAGAGTTTAAAATGCTCTTTCAAAATGCTTCTCATTATAAAGAAATATCATCGCTAGTTACAAATCTGGGTGGCAGACTCTGTCTTAAGCTGTCCACCCACATTCTTCCCGCTGAAGTGACTGTTCCAGAGGGAAAAGGCCTATCCTAATAATATACACACAAATTAAAACTCCATTTAGAGGTACAGTGGGGACCACCTCCTAATTGACTTTGATCATTGAAAAAGAAAAAAACAACCCAGTTACGTGGTTGATATGCCAAAGGAAATCAGGCAATGGGAGGGTGCCTCACAGAGCCTTGCAACAGGACGTTTTCTAGTAGCTATGGAAATGGAACCTAGCAACACGCACTTTCTCCTTCTGGAGCTCCCAAGCATGAACCAAACCCGTGTTTCCTTCAGCCCCATTTGATGGTTGGTACAGGAAGGAGGGGACAGGGCCTCACACATGAGAGGCTGGTCCTTGGCTAAGTTGAGACACCTTTTTATAGAAATGCTTTAGATAGCCTTGTGAATAGCCTTGGCACTTGGATGCAAGCACCACAAAGAAAGGAAACCCAGCAGAGCTCTAGGCCAGCGTTCCGCCCCCTCTCGGGAAATGACAGGCAACTTTCCCAGCTTTCCCCCGCTGACATGTTTCTGCCGGGGCAGGGCTGGCTGCGCACCCCAGCAGAGCAGTTGAACAGGCTGGCGACCCTGGGGTGATTTTGCTCCCTGGATCCTTAACGAGGTTTTGAATGTGAAAGGCAGGTGGTGGGTCTTCCACTGCGTGGAGTCACTTCCTTGACTGCTCTGTCAGCAGTGATTTGATCAGAAGCTGCATGTTGTTCTGATCAGGATGGCATGGAAGCCTGCCCTGGGCTCTGACAGCAGTCTGCAAAGAGTTCAAGGTGTGGAGTGACCCGGACCTGGGTTTGGATCTTGGTGCTGCCATGATGAATGGTGCAATGATGGACTGTTCTGGGGCCTTGGTTTTCTAAAGATCCAAAATCAGGTTAATAATATCTACTTTGTCACTCTGTTTTGAGGTCCTAATCCATAAAATGGAGATACTGTCTTCCTTAAAAAGCTGTGAGATTAAATGACATAATGAATGTTCATCCTCCAGCACTGTGTTATGCACATGGTACAATTTTTAATAAGTGGGAACTGTTACTGTTTTGGTAATAATCCTAATTATGTCTGTCTCCTTCCTTTGCTCTTTTTCTTCTTCTCTCCTGTGGGCCAGGTGCTGGGGGATGGAGATGAGAGAAAGGATCCCTGCCCTAAGGGAGGGCCTGCTGGTGGCCTGATATCACCTGCCCCGTGGGCTCATTCCCTTTACTTTAGGCTCAAGAAGATGACTCCTTTAGTCAGGGAGTGCAGTGCCTGACGGAAGAACAAGCCATGAAGGGGCCTTTCCTGCTCTTACAGGATTTTCTGCTGCGACTTAGTGACGGGGTCATTTAGCAGAAAGAACTCAGAACTAAATCCGGGTGACTTGGGCTCAGCGCAGTTCCAGGCTCTGCCCCAAGTGCCCCCGTCAAGCCTGAGTCTCATCTTCCCGGTGAGTGGGGGGCAGGTTCAGTCATAGCGACATCCCCCCACCACCAGAGCAAAAACTCAGACTTCTCAACTCCCTCAAGAAATCTCCGTACGTCACTTTCTCAGTGAAAACTTTAATATACACTGCAAATGATGATGATGATACCAATGTAGAAGGCTACCCTCTGGTAGTAAATTGGAGTAAATACCAAGCAGCATAATAAGCTCATAAAATATATTCTTTCCTTTCACCTTCACAGCAGTTCTTTGGAGCTAGGTATTACTGTCACCATTTTATAGCTGAGGAAGCTGGGAGTCAAAAGATTTAAATAACAGGAACAAAGGCACATAACTATAAACGTGAAAACCAGAACAGGAACGCGGGGCTGTCTGGCTGCAACGGCCGTGCTCGTAACCACCGTACTTCGTGCCTCCCATTTTCCTGTGTCTGGCACCAGTACTATGTTGGGAGTAGGGCAGGGAGAGGTCCCGTTACTGGGCTGAGGTCAGTCCAAGGTGGCCAACCCCTAAACTAGTCATGCACAGAAGAAGGCTTAGTAGAGCCCGTCGGGTGAAAGGGGCCCAGCAAAGATAGTTTTCTTATTCCATTACTGCAGTAATATCCGTTCACTCCATTCTGCACAAATTAGATTCCAGCCCTGGTCCCCCTACAACTTGCCGTGTCACCGGTTTTCAGTGCCCTCCACTTACATTGACCTTTCTCCGCATTGACGGCGGGCGTGCCTGTGTCTCCCCTTCTCTCATGCCCATCCCCACACCCCACCTTGTTTTCCAGAACTATTGAGCACGTGCCAGTGAATCCTTGCTGAAAGGCCTCCTTTCCCCACAGCATTGCATGGTGCAGAAAAATGATTAACTGTGCCAGAGTCCACTCTCCAGAAAACAATTAATTTGGGGGTGAGAGACAGTAACCCTGATTGTTGCAGTCAGGTTTATCCAGAGATAGGAAGAAAGGCAATATATTTACTTGATTTAAAATTAGCCCCACGTAGTCAGCAGTGGGATCCTGTCAGGCTGCTTTATAGCGATTCCGCTTTTAAAAACTGTTTTATCCGCTGGACAGATATCTCTAGTTTCTGTGCCCAAAGTCTGTCAGCTGATGGGAGCAGGGTAGGGAGAGCGCCCTCAGCTCAAAGAAATTTGCGGTTGGCATGGGAGGGAAATTAGGGGCAATATGTGGAGAGAAGGAAAGGTGATGGAACAGAGCTGGCTTAAATAAATCTTTCAGAGGATCTGGGAATTAGGAAAATCAGCAGAGCAAAATGACAAGGATGATGACAGCTACCATTTATTTTGCTCCTACTATGTGCCAGGCACAGTTCTAAGCACATAACATGCGTTATTTCATTTAATCCTTTGAGGTAAATATTACTATCTATTTTATAGATGAAGGAACTGAGACTCAGAGAGGCAAAGTCATTTACCCAAAGTCAGGAACCTAGTAAATGATGTGACTCTGAACGCTCCAGATAGACCCAAACTTGAGGACTGACTCTACCAAAGTCACTTACTTGCATTTACATGGTTTTGCTTTTGGGGGTCAACCCTGTCTACCGCGGTCAGGATGTAAACAGGTGGGGACCCCATGCTTTATGCCTAACCTGAAGGTCCTTTAACAGACTATCTCAAAAGAGAAAACCTGGCTATACTGTCAGCAGAGGCCTTGCCTTAAAATTATCTTAATTTTAATTTAATTTCAGGCATTGTAACTCATCAACAGTCTAGAGGTGAGCCTGGACTTTGGGACCAGTCAGACCTGGGTTCAAAAGTGACGTCATCACTTCCCATCTGGGAAGTATCTTGGGAAGTATTTTTGGGCAGGTCATGCAGCCTCTCTGAGCCTCCACTTTCTTCGTCTGTAAAATGGGAATACTAATGATTTTCTCAAGGTTTATGTAAGGTCTGAATGAAATAATGTATGTAATTCCCCTTGCCTAAGTGTCTGACACGTGGCATATGCTCAAAATCAGGATCTCCCCACTCGGCTCTTTTGTCCTTCTTTACCTCTTGCTCCTAAGACTAAGTTGTAGAACTTCCTTTTTAATGTAAACAGCATGGAAGTGAGTTTGGAAACTAGTGAAGAAAATTAGTCAGTCATCCTACCACTATCCTACCACAACTCAAAGCTTGATGTCATTTTTACTTATCTCTTTCTAGATTTTTTTTCGTATGTATACCTGGTATTCCATCCAGTACTTGTATCATAGTTTAGCTAAGTTGTTTTCCTATCTTAAGACATCTAGGTTGCTTCTGATTTTTTTTACTAGTACACTGCAGTATATACATCTCTGTGTAAATGGCTTCTAGGTTTGAAACTTTTGAATGTTGTGGCTTTGTTGCAAAACCGGGAGAAGAACTTGGGGAATGAAGCGCTGTCGTTTTGCTGTTGTTATTGTTTTGCCTTTTTGTTTTTTGCTTTCTACATTAGAGGACCATAAGTCAGAGAACTCCAATGAGTTATATTTTACAGAAATGATGCTAGTTAAGAACAAACAAACAAACAACTGAGCATTAATAATGTAAAACAGAAAAGTAGGTAGCCACGCAGCTGGGTTGGTTCCCGCTGCCTTTTGAAACCAAGAATGCTGCTTGAATCAACAGTTTCTTGAAGTTATAAGCATCTCTAGTCACTACCTAGAGCTGCTGATTTACAGATGCAACTGGGTTCATGCATTCGATTTTTGGAAGGGAAGCATGCATGTGACAGTGGAAACGCTCCTATACTTACTTCGGTGGCTTCTGCATAATGACTTTGTTAATTGCCTCCTGCTGGCTGGGTGCTGGGGGGAGCCTTCAACATCTGAACATCTACCGAGCATTTTTCTTAAAAATGTCAAGATGGAGCTTGCACTTTCCCAGCCCTCTCTCATGTCTCGCTGGGCAGGAAAAGGCGACTGGAAAATGTCAGCCCTGGGATCAGATTGACCAGATCTGAGGGAGTAAGCAACTCCCCCCACCCTAGCTCTTGGCTTTTAGAAATCATTAACCTTTCAATGTGGGTGATCCTGTGAACTCGCTACCTTTCCACAGCCTTCTTCTCAACTCTTTAGCATCTTTTCACCTTTTCACTGAATTACAAACTAGTTTAAAGGGGACACCGGTATCAAGTTTCATATTTAGGTCACTTTCAACGTACTTGGGAGAGTTTTGCACAAACAGTTATAAATACATACTGTGGGGTGTAATTTATATAATCCTGTGATGTACATTGGTGCTTAACTATTAATTCCTCTGGAAGGAGGGATTACGATCATTATAATTTATATTGTTTCAGTGGTCTGGTCTTAAAGCAGGCTGGAGAGAACCATTTGTATTATTTAGCTTTTTTGGATCCATGACTGTTATTTCCAAGTCATCTGGATAGCATGCACCTACTGCTATCTACAGCTTTAAATGAGGGTTGCTGTGGGGTAAGAACTATTTATTATCACCACTGGGACCCCCAGACATTAACTTCAGCCTTTATTTGCTGGTGGCTTTATATTGCCCATATTTTACCTCCTATTTAAAGGAAAATATGTAAAAGAGGAAGCTTGGCTGGGGAACACAGGCTCCTGAGTTTGAAACTTGCCTCAAACTTATACCAGCTCTATGGTGTTAGGTAACCTACTGTGAGTAAATCAGAATATATCCCCATAGCTCAATTTCCATTCAGTTCCATTGTACCTATTCTCCAATAATGTTTTTTCAACCTATCTTTACATGTGGATTAAATTGAATAATATAAATTAAAAATTTGGCATGTAGTATGCACTCAGATTATACCAGGTTTTGAGTTACTGTTGTTACTTTGAATATTATCAAGGACAAAGACAAATGGTTGCCTGAGCTTGTGTATTCTTTGGACAGCCTCTGACCGAGTATGCCTTGTGTCCTTTGGGAAGAGGAGAACAGAGCAGACTATTTCCCTTCCTTCTCTTTCTGTTGCTCATAACCCAGAACTATGAAATTGACCACCCACCAAACAATACAGTAAAAGAATTGAGGGGGCCCTAGCCTGACTTATATTTAAGACTGGATCACAGATTAAAGGTCCCTTTTATTCTGGCTTTAAGACAACATTACTGGTGGAACTTCACATCTCTGACTCCGTATCATCCTGCTTCTCTGTCTAAATCTTACTGTTGCAGGAAGGGGGACCCCTTCCAGGGCCCGAGAGTGGGCCCTTGTCTAACACTCGGAAATGAATTGTCCAAGGAGACACATGTGCTGACAAAGCAAGAGACTTTATTGAGAAGGGGCGCCCGGGCGGAGAGCAGGAGGGTAAGGGAACCCAGGAGGACTGCTCTGCCACGTGGCTTGCAGTCTTGGGTTTTATGGTGATGGGATTAGCTTCCAGGTTGTCTCTAGCCAATCACTCTGACTCACGGTCCTTCCTGGCGGTATGCGTATCACTCAGCCAAGATGGATTCCAGTGAGAAGGATTCTGGGAGGTTGGCAGGACATATGAACTGGCATCCCCTCTCTCCTTTTGACCTTTCCCGAATTCTTCCGGTTGGTGGTGGCTTGTTAGTTCCGCATTCCTTACGAGGACCTCCTGTTGCAAGATACCTCATGCACATGGTAACTGTGGTGCCTGGCCAGGGTGGGTGGTTTCAGCCAGTGGTTCTCCTACCTTCCAGTCGGCCATTTGTCAGCCCAATGTTGATGGCCCTGTACTCAGTTCCCTACCCACCAGCCTCCAGAATTATTTCTGGAGGACTGAATCTCCTGAGAGTCCAAGTGAGAGCTGGATCCAGGACTTGGCTTTCCCAGGTGGTTTCTAAGAGCACATCTACCACAGGTCGCAGAGAGACCCACCAGCGTCACAGCTGTGTGGGCCTCTGTTTGTGATCGCCGAGGGGCAAGGCCAAGAGGAAGGGGTGCCGGCATGCACCTCTGGGCTTCTGGCCGACGGCCTCCCCCATCCAGCTGTGGACTGCCCTGCCCTAATTAACGTCCCTGGACGCCAGATCCTGTGATCATTTTCACCTGGAACATTCTTTCCACTGGCTTTTCTTCCCCCTCCACATATTTTTTACCGTAAGAACTTGCTTTTGCATCTTGTTTAAAATAAGAGAAAGCTTTGACAAAAATGTTTCTCTTCACAAAGCTGTGAGAGTTCTATTCATTCTGGGATTAGTTAATTCTCATGACCTTTTAACAAGACGGCTCTTTTGCGCGCTTAGATGAGATAATTGATTCTAACGGGGAAAGAAGTGCTGCTCGTTTAACTGCATATATCTGAGTTGTCCGCAATTCAAACAATTTCTCCATTACCTTTGGAGTTGCCAATAAATAGATTAAAACAGTAAGAAGGTAAGCAGAAAAGTGAGCTAATTCAGCCTTGGAAGTAGCAGCGTATTCACTTCTAACAGGCAAATTAATGTTATTATTATTGACAGCTACACAGAGGCAGTCAAGAGTAGTATGAAGCACCTCATTTAGTGTCTGGTACCTGAAAAGTGCTGTATAAATGTTAGCTGCTATTTTATCAGTATTATCAAAGGTATGAATATAATGGTTATAGAATATAGTAATCACACAGATGTACAGTTTACAAAGTGCTTTGCCATATATTATCACATATGATACAATAATTCTTTGGAATATTTTTATCCCCATTTCTCAGATGAGAATACGGTAGCTAGGAAGTGGCAGTTAGGATTCAAAACCAGTTTTCTTGCCCTTGATCCAGCAAACTTCCCACTGCATCACAGTAACCGAAGAGAAAGCAAAGGGTCTGATTGATTGCATTTCTGTTACCAGCGTACGCTCTCCTGATTAAGCCAAACTTGTGTGTATTCCTCGGTGGCTTGTGTTTGGATCAAGAGTCATAAGGACATGCTGTGCTCCGGTCCCCTGTACACACTTTTTTTTTGCGTCTTGAAGGCAGTCACACAGCCCCTCAAGACCATCAGTGACCCTTCCACAAACTGCGGCCAAATAACACAACTTTCCGTCTACCTCACGGAATCCTACACTGCTGCCTAAAAAGACATGTAAAAGCCTCGGAGGTTGCTTGATGTGTAAAAGGGGATGTCTTTATAATTCCCACCCACCTTGCTAGAAAAAGCTAGCGAGCAGCAGCATGGTGAAGTGGGGAGAGCCTTCCAGCCAGAAAGATGGATGGTGTGTGATTTCAGGATTCCAGCAGTTTGGGATTCTAGTCTAGACTCTGCCACTTGTTAGCCATTTAACCTTCCCAGTGTTAATTGATGTCTTTGTGTCTTAGTTTCTTCATCGGCAAAATGGCATTATCACCTTTTAGGATTGTTGCAAGAATCAAAGAAACTTTGAAACGTACTTACTGCTCTTAGCACAATGCCAGGCCCATGGAAAGCACTCAAGAAATCACAGTTTTATGATTATCATAATTTTAATTAACCTTCTGAGTTACTTAAATGTCCACATCTATAAATTGGGTCTGGCAAGGTTGCATGAGGATTAGAGGTAATGTGTACAGATTACCCAGGGCACTGCCCAGCAAGCGGTTGGTCCTCGGTAAACGTAATTACGATGGGCCTTCATATCTCTGTCGATCCTTCCCTGTGTCCCTGTCACCCTCCTAGCGGGTCAGCCACTGCCTCCTCTGGGCCTTCTAGTCCTTCGGAATACACTTTGTTACTTGTCTGTCTCCCCTGCTCGACTACGAGCTCATGGAAGCAGGGAGCGTCTGATTCAGTTCTGGCTCTCAGTGTCAGCCACGGGTCCTGGCATAGAGCGGGCTTTTAGAAAGTGTTCATCAGCTGAACGGAGGAGTGGTGCTACACAGAGGATGTTGTGGGAGTTGGGGACTGGAGTATGCGATTCTGTATGTGGAGAGTCAGGGAAGGCGTCCCCGAAGAGGTAAGTATGGACCATTGATGAGGCTCAAGTCTTGAATCGCCAGCGGGACTTAAGCCGACGCTTTGTACTAGATTGCAAACCTTTCTGGAAAACACGCTTCCTAGCCTTTGCAAGCATTGTGTATTTAAAGGACAACATCCGTTCTCTGGTGTTTTATGGTCTCTTCTCGATTGTTGCAGAAGACTATTCAGCAGTTGCTACCTTGCAAAAATAGTTTTAAAACAGAAATGCATGCACATGAATCAAAATCACAGCATTGCACAAAAATCACAAAAATGCACAGAATCAAAATGTGCAACAGATACACAGTGAAACGCAAATCCCATCTCTTCCTTCACAGGATGCACCCACTATTATCAGTGTTTTTCTTATCCTTCCAGAAATATTCTATACATATGCAGAGATGTTTTTACCTAAATGTAGTATATCAAACATACTGTTCTGAATGTTACAATTTTCCTTCCAGAAAAATATATACAAAGAGCTTCCTCACTCTTTCTTATGGTTGCATAGTATATTGTATAAATAAAACTTATCTAGCCCCTTATTGGTGGACTGGTTTCCAATATTTTGCTATTACAAACAGCACTGTCGTGAATAACCTTGTATGTACATCATTTTGTATGTATATGAACATATCTGGAGGAGAATTGGAACCTCTAAGTTCCAGAGTAAAGGGTATGGGTATTTTTAATTTGGTAGCTTTTGTCAAATTGCCCTCCATAGGGTTTGTACCAGCTTATGCTCGCACCAAACCAGCTAAGTGTGAGAGTGCTTATTTCCTGTTCTCTTCCAATACTGTGTATTTTCAGCCTTTTTAAAATCTTTGCCAAACCGTATGTGAAAAACAGTATTGCAGAGTTTAACTTACATTTCTCCTACTATGGGTGATGTCTAGAGTCTTTTCACGTGACCAAGAGCCAATTGCATTTCTTATTCTGTAAACTATCTGTTCATATCCTATGCCTATTTTCCTACTGACTTGCTGGACTTTGCTTATTCTTTGAGTTCTTTTTATATTAAGGAAATTAACCCTTGGTGATACAAATTGCAGGTTTTTCCTCTAGATTGTTATTTATCTTTTGAATCAAAAGGCCAAGACCACTACTTACAATACCCAGGACTTGGAAGCAACCTAACTGTCCATTGACAGATGAATGGATAAAGAAGATGTGGCACATATATACAATGGAATATTACTCAGCCATAAAAAGAGACGAAATTGAGTTATTTGTAGTGAGGTGGATGGACCTAGAGTCTGTCATACATAGTGAAGTAAGTCAGAAAGAGGAAAACAAATACCGTATGCTAACACATATATATGGTATCTAAAAAAAAAAAATGGTTCTGATGAACCTAGGGGCAGGACAGGAATAAAGATGCAGATGTAGAGAATGAACTTGAGGACATGGGGAGGGGGGAGGGTAAGCTGGGACAAAGTGAGACAGTTGCATGGACATATATACACTACCAAATGTAAAATAGATAGCTAGTGGGAAGCAGCTGCATAGCACAAGGAGATCAGCTCGGTGCTTTGTGACCACCTAGATGGGTGGGATAGGAGGGTGGGAGGGAGACGCAAGAAGGAGGGGATATGGGGATATATGTATACGTATAGCTGATTCACTTTGTTATACAGCAGAAACTAACACAACACTGTAAAGCAATTATACTCCAATAAAGATGTTAAAAAAAAAAAAAAAAAGCCAAGACCTCCTGAAACTCCCTCATCCCTGCCCCTCTCCCCCCTCCCCTAGACTGTGAGCCCTCGAGGGCAGGGTCTGTGCCTGGATCATCTCTGTGCCCCAGTCCCCTGTGTAGCGCTCAGCACTGCCAGAGCTCTCTTCAGGGGCTCTTTGTTGAACTGAACTGAACTGATTTCCTGTGTTCCCCACCCCCACTTGCCCTCCCCTCTGGCTTGGGAGTTCCGTTTCCACCTCCAGCAGAAAAAGATGACTTTTCTCATTGCTCACCACAGCCATGCACCTGTTTGGCCTAAACTGGCACCTGCAGCCGATGGAGGGGCAGATGTATGAGATCACGGAGGACACAGCCAGCAGTTGGCCTGTGCCAACGGACGTCTCCCTGTATCCCTCAGGGGGCACTGGGTTAGAGATCCCTGACAGGAAAGGCAAAGGAGCCACGGAAGGTAGGGTTGCTGTGTTGTTCGTGTCGTGAGTCCTCTGTGTCTGCCTTTGAACCGAGGAGATCGCCGTTCTGCGCGCCATGTGCCTGACTCACAGCTCCATGCTCTGGTGCTTCCTCCATCCCTCTGCACTCCACGCCGGCTGCCAGGCCACCTGTGTCTTCATCGCAGTTCCTTGTCACTGTGAGCTCATAGCGGGGCTTGGGCAGGGCTCATGGTGCTCAGGCGACATCCCATCCCATGCCCTGAGGGGAGTATCATGGGCTTTCACGCTGCTGGGCGGCTGTCTTGGATTATGTGGGATCATGATGAGGCAACCTCATGGGATGAATGGGTGTCTCCTGGAGTGGGGTGTGGCAAGGTGGGTAGAGGGTGTGTTGTAAGCGAAGTACCCTCAGACCTTGTGGTTTCATGGAAACACCACTTCAGCTGTTCTAGCATTTTCAACCATGTGACCTTGAGCAAGTCACTTAATTTTCCTGAGCCCTAGTTTCCTCATCTGCGATACCAATAATCATTAGTGTTTGTACAGTATTTGTTCAAAGCTTTTTGTCAAGAGCACTTCACATTTAATCCTCACAGAGATCCTGTGAGGTAAGTATAATTACGTATACCCATTTTAGATGCCAAAACTAAGGATCACTTTGATTAAGTTACTTGGCCAGAGTCACATAGCCAGTAAATAATGGAATTTGGGACATGAGCCCAGGTCTGTGTGACTGCAGGGCTCTTGCAGTCTCCATAAGTTGACCTACCTGACTCACCTCATGGTTATAAGACCCTGAAAGACATGGATAAGAAATTCCATTGTACAATGAGACAGATGTTTCTCTTTCAATGATGGAAGTGGTGGTGACATTTGGAGTTTGGCATTCTTGAATGAGACATCCATAGACCAATGTTCTGAATTTCTTAGGGCTCTTTCTAACATGCCATCAACACAAATTCTTTCACTATCAGCCAAGAAGTGGCAGACCCACAAAAATTGGTACCGGGAAGGATGTCTGAGCTCATGGGCCAGGCTGGCTGTCATTCTAGGCAGTGCGACCATCCCTTCTCCTGTGGCCTGCTTTCTCTCTCTGGTGTAACCTCAGTCAGCAAAGTGGTCACAGCGGCCTCCAATCTTCACTGCTTACATCTTCTTTCCTCTTAGCGCAGTTAACTTTGGGTCATGGCTTCTGAGCTTCCCTGTCCTGTCAAGAGTTTGCCTTCTAGGAATCAGTTTGGTTAACAGGGTAGCATATGCTTGGCCAGAGTAGCTATTCATGGTCTCTGAATGGTCCTGAAGGCCAAAATCCACTCTTGACCTATGGTCATCTTTAAGGGAACTGAGGGCATTTCCAAAGAGCCTAATCAGAACCTCTGCCTACTCTTTTGCGGGGGGCAAAGCCAGTCTTCTCCTTTACAAAGATTCTAAGACTTAAAACATTGAATAACTTACATTTTCTTTGCACCTTAATAGGATATGGAGGGAGCATGGATGAAGCCATGGGAAGAGCTCTGGGTTAGGAGTCGAGAACCCTGAGTTCAAGTCCAGCTGCTGCCACTTGTGATGCCCTTAAGCAAATCCCTTGAAAGACTTTCTGGGCTTCATTTTCCTCCTCTTTAAAAGGAGGTTATTGAGCTATATTATCTGTAACGTCCATTCTAATTCACAAGTTCTACATGTGAAATTAGTAACAGAATCATCATATGATTAACCAGATTGTTCTTTAGAATTTTTTTTTCAGGTTGGCCCTGTCCATGGTCCTTCCTGTTGGCTTGTGATTCCCATGTCAGCTTATAGTGTCAGATGTCATAGGTGAATACCATAAATGACAACTGTCTTTAGAATCAACAAACACAGATTTAAGATATGTTTAAACCTCAAAGATCTCATTTAGAAAAATGTATTTTCTCTATCAGACTTTCTTTCAACAGGAGTTGGATCTATCGAAAGTCTCCCACTCTAATGAAATTAGTTTGTGGGTTGTTTAGGTTTTGTTTTCTTTTTCCCAAGGAGCAGGAGGTACAGATAAGAGACAAAATAAAATTGCACCAGCTTATTGGTTTGCTTTCGCTGGAGTATTTTTGCTTAAAGGGATTATCTGTCATTACTAATGCAAATGGAAAGCCTGTTTACAAACCCCTAAAATGCAATGCAATGCTGGAGGGTGGTCAGCATCGAAAGCAATTGCTGTGACAAAAAATACATCGGTCTGGAGAGACAGAGGACACATCTTCCTCTAGTTTACGTGAGACCACATGTTTCTTAATTTCTTTTGCCTTGGTCAAACCAGTGTGTACTCAGTTTACGTTTTTAATTGTGATGTTAAAAATCTAGTTCCTTAGACGTATCTCAAGGGGGAAAGTCCTTAACACTGATGTGAGTGCATATTTCCTGTCCCTTCTGAGGGTATCAGAGAGCTGATTCCAGAGTTAAGATTAGAGCCCTGTTCCGCAATGGCAGGGGAAGCAGTGTGGTGGGTGGAAAGAGGATAATAGGCCTTGGAGCCAGGCAGTCCAGGATTTGAGTCCTGGCCCTGCCAGTTATTGGCTCTGTTAACTCAGGCCCGTTACGCCATCTCCTGTGGCCTTAGTTTCCTCATCTGTGTAACAAGGATTGCCAACACCTATCTTTTCAAAGACTGGTTATGAGGAAGCACTCAACAAATGTTAGTTCCTTTCTTGTCCACCCAAATCCCAAGCCATTCCATGTCAGTTATTAGAATCTCAGAAATCCAGACTAATTAATATTTTCCCCTCAAAGATTCCCACAAAGTCTGGGGCATCTGTGAATATTTTTAAAGGGTATATATTTTTTAATTATACAAGTGAACTATATGATGAACCCAGTATTTTAAAGGTTCATTGTGTCTTTGAGAATAACATCAAACTGCAGTTTATACTATATTTTCAAAAGTGGCTATAACCATTTCAGGGTTGTCGTGGGATGGAAACCAAATACAGCAGCTTTTCGAAGTAAAACCATAAGAACTTATGTTATGCATTAATGGAGAAAGGGGAAAAAGCATTGAATAAACAAGCATTTCTGATGGTTTAATTGGTGGGCCAGGGATAGTATTTTCTTCTTTCTGCAGTGAAATCAAAATTGCCCATCAGTTTGAACCATGCAAATTGCTGCACACAGGCTCAGCTGGGCTGTCCAAAATGGAACAGCTTATTTTGATAACCAAATAAATTTCAAACAGTTGCTAAGGAAACTAAAGAAATCTTTGTGCAAGTTATTGCATTGAAAAGAACCAAAAAGGTGGAGGGAGGGGGGAGAGTGTTGGTTGATTAGGAATTTAGAACCTATCTGGATAAATCTCAGTTCAGGAAAATAAAGACTGAACTTGGGAAGTGCATGGAATTTCAGTTCTTCCAAATCTCCCTTATTTGAGCTATCCAATCATTTCAGTAATTTGTTGAGAAATTTCTTTTACAGACATGATTGCATATTTCCACAGCATAGCTATAGGAAACCTGAATCTTTATATCTTTATAAAGAAAAGAACTGTTACCGGTAGAATCTGCCCTGTGAAACCTAATCGTGCTCTTGGAGCTCCCTAATTCTGAGTTAAGCTCTTTGTACTTTGTTAAGCCTCTCGGGCACGCACTGATTGTATAGTGTCCTTCTTATGAATGTCTTGAGATACTGACTGTCTCCCTTTAACTTTGGGGCCTGTGTGTGGGATCCTAGTTCATAAAAATTGTCAATTTTTTGTATCCCAGGATGGCAGGAAGTTCTCCAACGGGCCTTGGATCTTCCTGGTCTAGCCTTGGTATTAAGCCCGCTAGGACTGTGAATTAAATTGGACCCTCGCTCTTAAAGAGGGTCAATGCATTCTGCCACCATTGAGAATATCTTTGAAGGGTTTTAATTAATAATTTATCAAGTTGATGTTCTAAGAAGCCATATTCTAATAAATAAAGGGGCGGCCCAAATGACTCCATCTCAATGGTTTCTTAAACATTCTGAGCATCCGTATATACATTTTAATAGTGTGAGGATTAACAGAACCGATACATATAAAGATGCCCAGTATGTAGTTGGAACTTAATAAATGATAGGTTATACTACTATTAGTACTGCTACCTCTATTACTATTACTACTAATAATGTTTATTATTATTATTGTTTTCTAGAATGTAGGTAGGAATAAAAGAATTATATGCACAGGACTTGTCGCCTCCAACTGCCTCTACCTTCTACCCCTGTCACTACTCCACCACCTACACCATGGGAATTGCCATGTAGTGGGATATTTTCTATCCTAGTGCTCACATCTTGGTGCTCAAAATTAAGAACAAAGAATCTTAGGTTATAAGATCTGGAGAGAGAAAGGCAGTAAGGGTTTTTAAAAGACAGGAAAGGATGAGGGTGGGCTCACTCTGAACAGCCCTTAGCCCAGCAAATCTCGTGCCTCTTTCCCACCAGACAGAGGTACTCTGCAGGCTGTAGGTCTTCCCTCCCAGAAGCTTCCATCTCATCCTTAAGGTTAGTCCCTGTGGGGACCACTAGGAACCAGAGGGGAAGAATGATAAAGGTTAAATTCCAAGATGGGGATGCTCTTTCCCTCTCAAACTTTTCCTTTACACTGGGCCGTGACCCCTTCCCCAAGGATCTGGACAAGGTGACTTCTGTTACAAAGGTCACTTTTGAACCTAAGCTCCAGAGCGGCCGTCACAGACTCAGCCAAGAAAGTCAAGGTCCTGGTTGGGAGTGTGCCGTAGACCAGAGTTTACTATTTTTATATCATTGTATACACACCAAATATGATTTTTTTCTCCCATTTTGGCCAGCTTTGGTGAAATACTGGAGTGCTAGAAAAGAATATTCCTTTTTGCCACTCCTCTGGGGTAAGAGCCAACTTACTTATGCCTCTGGGGCCTGCAGACCTCTAGAGAGTCTCTGGACTTGACCTCTGACCTGTGAGGCTAAAGAACTTAGCCGATTCGATAGTTGTCTCCTAAAAACATGCTCACTGGAGGGGAAATGAACTGTGCAGGGTTCTCCAACGGCATGCCAAAAAGTGGGAGAAGTTTTCATTATTCATTCTCAGACACAGGAATTATTTGAATGCAGACAATTCCCAAATCCCATCAGCTCTGACTCCTACCTACTCACAAAGGAAACGAGTCCTTGGAATTAGGAGTCTCGGGCTTATTTCTATGCAGTTTCTAGCAGTAAAAAGCTCAGAACTCATCCTGCTTTTGTTTCATACTCCCTCCTAGTTCTGCCTCCCTAACAGAATTATAAGCTGAAGGGTATACTATCTTCTACCTGGACTATAAAAGGATTGTGGTACTGGGAACCCAAAAATCAGATAAGGAAGAATGTGAAAGTAATTCTCTTCCATCTTAATGCTTTGTGAATTTGGCTTCTGTCTTTGAACCACAGTGCCATGGTTTGTGTGTGTTTACAGTTTCAAGGTAAAAGTCTGGGGCATATTCCTTCCATAAAGGAATTAAATGTAAGCTCTTTCCCATGCTAACGACAGAATACTAGTGATACTTTTATTGAGAGCATGCATTTTAACTTTTTTGTTGGCATATTTTTAATTAAAATAACGTTTAACGGTTTAAAGCTAAAAACCTGATGTTTCTGCCTAGGAGTTTATAAGGAATGATAACATATGGAGAAGTTTAACATTTAAATTGAATTTTATTATTTAAAACAGTAAAATATTTTATGACTACAACAGTGCCCTGCCAAGCTCCATTTCAGCATCAAATGTGCTTTGTAAGGAATCTTACAAAGCTAGGGGGAAAAGAACATTTTAATTTCTTATTCCCCAAGTGCTTTTCATAAAAAGTTCCCACAAATGTGTTTTCTTTATAAATGGATTCTCGGTCTCTAAAGTGTCTCTTCCAACATCTATAACACCACCACAAACCTTGGAACTAGGATACCCAGAGGTCCTTCTAATGACAAATAAAATGTGGTCTGTTGACTTGATTTTGGCTTGTTAATGTCCTAAGGGTGGTCTTCTAATGTCCCTGTCCTCTCCTCCTGCCCCCGCCCAACTCTTCAGAGGGCTGATGTCTGGCAGGAAGTTAGGGTTTATATTTTTCACATGTGAGTGTGTTTAATTACTAAATAGAGGAAGTCTGATAAGCAGCCTTCCTTCCTGGCACTTGGGGTGCGCCCAGAAAGCTGTCACTCTCCTGATTGGTGACAGAATTGGGCAAGAGACCTTATTCTTGACCACTCCCCCCCACTCCAGCAACCTGCAGGGTTGGGGGCCTGGGTTGAATTTCCAAGTATGTCATAAGGTTTGTGCCTGAACTTGAAAAATCCCCTCATCTTTACCCACTTTAGCACAGTGATATTCATAGCCCTCCATTCAAGACAAAGAAGCGTTTTTCAGGGATGGTTTCTCTCTTCAGACGTACCCTTTTCCTCATCTTCCCCAACCCTACCCCTCCTCCCAACACAAACTCTCATCCACATGTCTGAGCCTCAGAATTTGGCTCCCAATTACACATAAACTAGTGAACTTGTAAAATTTACCTGACTCTACTCAGGTCATGCTTCCCACTGCTGGGGGAACCATTCTGAGTTGGAAAGTTAACAACAACACCTCATTCCCTCTATCTTTTCTTTTTTAGCATGCATGCTTTTACACACACACACATACACACAGAGTTATTCTCATGTGACTGCAAGTGATTATTTTTAGGATCAAAATATATCTTAACAAGCTGTAGAATTATGCAGTAAACAGATGGCCCTTGGGGAGGACCCGTTCTGCTTTGGAAGAATGCATATTTTTAGCAGAACAATTTGGGCATCATTGGAAAAAAAAGTTCTGGGCATTCTTACTCCTCAACGGAGGAGTCTGGGGCAGGGAGTGGGCTGGCAGCAAAATGTTGTAGAGAGGAGTGGGAGGCATCGGAGAGCCCTGCTTGCTCAGATGCTCTGGTCCCTGGTTTCACGTGTGGCTAACAGTGATGTTTTTGTCTTCCCTTCCCTGTGTCTTGGTAGGAAAGCCCAGTAGTTTCTTTCCCGAGGACAGTTTTATAGACTCTGGAGAAATCGACGTGGGGAGACGGGCTTCCCAGAAGATTCCTCCTGGCACTTTCTGGAGATCTCAGGTGTTCATAGACCATCCTATGCATCTGAAATTCAATGTGTCTCTGGGAAAGGCGGCTCTGGTCGGCATTTATGGCAGAAAAGGCCTTCCTCCTTCACACACACAGGTAACCAGAACCCCACGGACCCTGCTCAAGAAGCCTAAGTCAAGAAGCCTAATGCTTAAGCCTGAATCTCTGAGCTTGAAGGAAATTTCATGTATTTTATAGCCCATTCATCCATTTGCCCTCTCTCAGACCCTACCTTTCGGATGAGTAGGGTTGTATCCTTGGAGCTTGTTAAGAGCAAGTCTTTCTAGGAAGTCTCTCAACAGCCTTTTTTACTAGTACCCAGTCTCGAAGTTAAATTATCCAGGAAGTGTAATCTAGAGAAAAAAGCATGCACCTTGGAGTCAAAGAGACCTGGGTTTGAATCCTCTTGTTATCAGCTATGTGACCTTGAGCCTGTAACATCCTTTCAGAGCAAGTTTCCTAATCTAGCCAATGGTGATAACAATACCCACTTTACAGGGCTGTTGTGAAGAGTGGAGAACCACATCTAGAAGGCAGCTGGTGCAGGACCTGGCTCAGAGTAAAGCATCCCTTCTCTCCTCAGGGCTTCACATTTACCCAGACACATGCACACTAGAAACACTTAAGAAAGTCAGCCAGCGCTAGCAGGTGTAAGCTTTTATATATAGAATGGGTAAACAACAAGGTCCTACTGTATAGCACAGAGAACTGTAGTCAATATCCTGTGATAAACCCTAATGGAAAAGAATATTTAAAAAAAGAATGTATATATATGTATAATTCAATCACTTTCCCATATAGCAGTAATTAACACAACATTGTAAATCAACTATACTTCAATTAAAAAAAAAAAAAAAAAAACTCGGCCAGGATGATTGACACATTACCAGTCATGATGGGTTAAGAGCAGACTTGTGTGAGGGCCTCCCAGCCCTGGGATTGGAGTAATATAAATCATAGGCATCCATCAGACATTCCCTGGCCAAAGGCAGTCTTCCTAGCCCCCGTAGTTATTTAATTTTTAGATAAAAGCTAGATAAATACATTTGCTAAGGATGGAGTTGCAGAAAAGTAGACAGAGCCTGGGCCCCTCTGATTTCTTTGTAAAACTGCTGTGCTGCTCCTGGACTTCATGCCCCTAGACATTTTCACATGAGACAGAATAAGTATCTATTTTGTTTTGCTTTAAGGATAGACAGACAGACGGGTAGACAGTTGCATGATTTGCTTGCCAGTAGGCCAGCAGGACTTCCCCACCTGCCTGTTGTTAGCACTGTGTGACTGACTTCAAGTCTCTCACGCTAGTAGGCTTGGATCAATCAGCACTTGTATTTGACACAGCATGTAATTATTGATAGAGTTTTGAGCTAATCCAGTTTAGTTCCCCTAAAACTGCTCCCTGAAACTGGAGCGTTGAGAAAGGGTCATTGAGGAAAGGAAGACAGGTATAAATCAAACTTCCGTTTGCACTTGACTGACATTTAAGCCACATCCAGTGCTCCAGGCCCAATCCTAGACCCCTGGGATTCCTGCCCGCCATCACCTGCGTGGGGTTGGAGTTCAAACAGTCATGCAGTGGCTGGGTTTCTGATCACTGGAAAAGCATGGTTGTCCTGTGCAAACTCTGAGACTTGAAAATAATCCACTAATTACAGTGCACTCACAAGAGTATCAGGAGACCGTTACCAGGGAAAAATGGATTCTGGGAAGGAGTTGGAGTTGGTTGGTCAACCTTCACATGGCTTTAGCCTCTTCTGCCTGTTTCAGGTTGTATCTCCCCGTGTCCTCCCCGGGAGAAGCCTGAAGAGTCTAGCCTTGTGGTGAAGCAGGTCCCCGGCTAATTATGCTCTCTTTGTACTTCAGTTTGACTTTGTGGAGCTGCTGGATGGAAGGAGGCTCTTGACCCAGGAAGCACGGAGCCTGGAGGGACCCCAGCGCCAGTCTCGGGGAGCTGTCCCCCCTTCTAGCCATGAGACGGGCTTCATCCAGTATTTGGATTCAGGAATCTGGCACCTGGCTTTTTATAATGATGGGAAGGAGTCTGAAGTGGTTTCCTTTCTCACCACTGCCATTGGTAAGGAAGCTCCACCTCTCTGGGGTCTGTGGAATATTGTCTCTTCGGGTGAGAGGACACTTGGGGATCCTGGGAGTCGAAGTGGACAAGGGGATGTGTCTTGCCTAGAGCTACAGAGGCCACCCAGCATGAGGCCATCCTGACTGGGCTTGCCGGGCAAGGGATGGGAGTGAGATGCAGGGAAACGAGGGAGGGGAGTGACAGGAGGAGCTGGAAGGCCATGTTGGGCTGGCACCTGAGCCCAGCGCTGTTGCCCACCGCCTTTCTCGTGTTATCTGTGGCCTAGCGTGTGGACTTGCAGCTACATTTAAACACCAAGGGGCGAAACTGACAAGGAGACAGGAATTCTTGTTACATGTCTCCATCACCTGTATTCGTCCTTATAATCTCCCTTGGTTCAACTCACTGATTTGCTATTTGGGGTTTTGGTTTCTTACGTGAGCTTTTGTTTGCTTGTTTGTTTTGCTTTTGGAGCCAACAACCCCTGGCAGATGAGGAAAAAAAAAAAAGATAAAGGTTTGGAAAGAGGGTGAGAATAGCCATGCAAAGGGCTGGATGAACAATCTGATCAGATCGGGGTCTTGTAGAGAACCGAGATGTCCTGAGCTCTGGCGGACAGCAAGCCTGGAGGATTTAAATGAGCTCTTAACAGCTTCTGGTCCCTCGTACTGGAAGAGTTCTCGTTCAGAGAGAGCGCCTTGGCCACCTCACAAGCCTGTGGGTGTCCGGGGAGCCTGGCACCCTGTTTTAAGGAATTTCTCTTCTTTACCCATATACTGCACAGAATTTGTCTCCTCCTTAGATCACCACAGTGTGATATAGGATGCGTTGGGCTCAGTGGTTCAGGTCAGAAAACGTTGCGTCGGTTTATATCAGAAGTGCAGTGACACAACCTGGAGATAAAATCCCCTACAGGAAAATAAAACTTCCAGAAGACAAAACTCCACTAACCAGAATGCTTGGGGATGGATTTTCTGCTTAATGAAAACCTCTGTGTTGTTTTGAGTTCACCTCAAAACTCTGTCTTGGTCCTTGGCTGGAGCCTCTCTGACATGGGAAATGGAGTTGAATAAAAAACCTCTGAATCTGGTCGTTGGTTCCTAAAACTCTTGCAAGACCCAGGTTCTTCCTTCTAAACAGCAGTAGTCATTTTCAGGCCATTTTCCTCTTATTTGCAATTTTGCCTGTAGAGTTGAGGCGGAGAATACCTTCCCATTAAATACGGTGCACAGTGTATAGGCTTCTGCCGTAACTGCGGGCTCAACATTCTACCCTCTTAGCAAAATGAGGGAGGTGGAGCTGTTAGGCTACATCAGCTCCGGGGTAGGAAATATCACTTCGTGCTGTCCTTATTTTGGAAGTGTCTGTCCTAGTTGCTGGTCTCTGCAGTCTTGGCAGCCGCTGTGCTGTTGGTTTCCTCCCTTGATGCCTCCTTTTGAGGTGCAGTAGAAAGTATGCTCACTTCTAAATCTCCACCACTGATTCGCGTTCTGGCCCTGCACAGATTCCGTCTCCTGGTTCCTTGAGACTCTGGAATTTGAGGCTGCAGCTCGGTGGTTAGTGGTGACCCAGGAGGCTGTCGGTGCCGCCCGTTTCCCGTCATGGGAGAGCCAGTCCTGGTCCTCACCATCAATTAGGCTGACACTCGGCAGGGTCTGCCAGGCTCCAGACCCTGTTTCTTCTCTCTTTCTGGACACGGTGGCTTCAATTTAGAGACATGATTTTCAAGTCATTAGTGGTGCCTGAGTTACAGCTTCATGGTCTCACAGCCTGATTTCTCTTAGACGCAGTATCATGCTTGCTCAGAACTAAGGTCTCCTACAATCAGAATTCTGTATTTTTAATAAGTGAGCACAAATATGAAAGGAAATTAATACAAACCCCCAAAGAAAGCTACTTTTAATTAGGGTGTGCCTCTCAGAGAAATAAGATGTAGGTACAGTTAGGTACCCTTGCCAACTCTTGGCTTGTCAGAGCTTGCTGACCTGTTTTGTCATAATTAAGGAGATGGCCTTGCTTTTCCCTCAGGTTCTCCTGTTCTCACCTAAATGATGAAATCTGTCTTCACCTCCTTTAACCCTATAATGTCTTTTAGAGCAGTTAGGCTGTATTGTGCTTCTCAGAGTTCTCTGAACCACCTGGCGTCTTGTTAAAATGCAGATTCTGCTTCAGTCGGTCAGGCTGGGTGTTTAGAGTTTTGTGCATTTTGTACCAGCACCCGGTGAGATGCTGCTCATCTGTGGCCCACATTTTGAGTAACAAGGGGTTACAGTATCTTATTGGGGGGGGGGGGGTCTCAAATATTGTTGTACAAAGGAATCACCTGGGAAGTGAGTCTAACATTCAGATTCCTGGGCCTTTTCCCAGTAGGCCTGAGGTAGAGCCCAGGTGATCCTGATTCTGGTGGTCGGTCTGTCAACTAAGCTATGAAAACAAATGCCTTCTGAGCACTGCTTTCCATTCCTGCCTTCTCCCACTGCTGCATGTTAGCTCTGTGACCACAGTCAGTCACGTCACCTCTGTGAGCCTCATCTTTCTTGTCAGGAAAATGAAACAATAATAGTACTTGGCAATCCCCATTGTGAAGATTGGAGAGAATAAATATAAAGTGCCCAGGCCAGGCTTCGATACATGGAAGTGGTTAATATTTTCTCCCATCCCCTTTCTCTGTCCACCTTTCTCTCCCTGCCTTTCTGACTTGTCTGTCTTCCTTCAAGCTGCAGTGATTGTTTAATGAATACCTTTTTTTTTTTAATACAAAAACAGACTGACTCTGATGTTGCTATTAATCCCTGTCTCCCCAAGAGTCTCTGGTATTGAGTCTCAGCTGTCTTTGGTCTTTACCTGTGAACCATGAGTTGTAATTTGTCTTGGCAGGTTAATTAAAAGTTTAGGTCTTGTTTTAGTGAAGTCATTATAGTCCCAATATACAATTGTAACTCTCAGGTTTGCTTAACACACAAATTGGAATGTGGCCCTCCCTCCGTTACACGCTGAAATGCAGAGCTAGAATTTAAGAAGATCTGAGATGTCAGAATCCAGAGTATTTATGTCTGTTTGTAATTAAGTAGTGGGAGAAATAATTGTGTTTAATTTAACAAATGGCTATATTGTGAACGTTTTTGCTTTTCCTTCCATTTAATGCAATCCAGCTGATGATTTTAAATTAAATAAGTTTATCTTTTGCCTTCAAAAAATCTAAAAGCACTTTACAAACTGTGTACACAAATATATATACACGGAGATGTGCTGTTGACAGAGCTCCCTCTGAACTAGATGCATTTTCTCTCTCACCCACACACACATGCACACAAACCACTGAAACTGAGCAAATTTTAGAATAAAACATGGCAGCTATTTTCAGAAAGAATGGCCTTTCCCCCACATGCAGAGATCTCGAATTTGAAGGTTATGTTGTTTCTGGTTCTGGCTCCGTTTGGGGGTAGGTGACCTGGCTGACCCCGAGTACTGAATGAAGTAGGAAGATGTATACCAATAGCTAAATTATAATTCACCATTGCCATTTACACAGGGCTTTAAATACATTCTCTAAGCCCTGCAGTAACTCCACATGATGATTATTTTTATTTTCACCCCCTATTGTAGATGAGGAAATTGAGGTTCAGGGATGTTTTGAGAAAAGCCAGGACTTGAATTTGTATCTGTCTGACTCCAAAGCTCATGATCTTCCTTCTTTAGCCATCTGCCTCTTTTCAGGATCAAGCCCCCTTTTTTTGGATATTACACTTACTTTGGTTTTCCACCTGTTCATTCATTCAGCAGACATTTAGAGAGCGCCTACTGTGTGTTAAGGACCATGCTTAGCTCTTTTCTGTATGTAAGAAAGAACGAGAACCTTAGGTAATTCTCATTTTGATCTCAACTTTACAGATGAAGAAACTGAGACTCAGAGAATTTAATTGACTAGCCCAAAGTCACACAGTCAGTAAGGGCAGAGCTAGGATGGAAACTTGGTCTTCAAATCCCATGTTCTGTCCATGATGCCAGAGTGTCTTACTGTTTGGTCTGATAAAATAAATATTTTATTTCTATTTGTATTATATGGAATATAATTTCCCCTTTATTAATTTGCCTCCAATATAAGTAAGCATCTTAAATCAACATAGGACGTTTTCTTGAGAAGTCATTAAAAAGACCATGAAAAAAAATCTCACAACATCCAAAATTTTCAAAACAAAAATACCTTTGTAGGCATTGCTTGCAACCCCAAGACCTGACAAGTCAGTGTTGCAGTGTTTTGGGCCTCTAGATATAGCATCTTAGCTTTTAATTTTGGTTGATGCTGAAGCATAAAAGGACAGATCACCTTGACATTGTGGCAATGTGAGCCAAGTCGGAAAATAACAGAGGTTACCCCACAGTGGATTTAGAAACCCAGAGAAAAGAAATTAGAATCCTTGTTAGAAAACATAGACCCTGGTAATTTTACGAGAAACGTGCCCTGGTCTTCCTGGTCTGAGGACATTTCATGGTAATGAAAGAGGAGGGTCCTTTTGCTCAGGCCCAGGCAGCTGCTATAACTTGACCTATTCTATGTCCAGGCACTAGAAGCAGATCTAATCCTCCCGTCCTCCCTTCCTTCCATCCTCCCTTCCTTCTGTCCTCCCTTCCTTCCATCCTCCCTTCCTTCCTTTCTGCCTTTATCCAAAAACGATTACATTCCTGCTCTTTCCTAAGGTGGAGATACAGAGAAGGTATGACGTGGTTTCTGGCCAAAGTAGTTCATGGTCTTGACTAAGGAGAGGAGCATTTACATACTAAGTGCCTCTAATCCAGGAAGAGAGAAAGAAGGCTCACTCGTGGAGTCACTGGTCAAAGTGCCGTGAGGGTTGGAGGAAGACAAGGGCACGTCCAGCCAGATGGGTCAGGGAGGGCTCTCTGGATGAAGTGACACCTGATGGGACCTTAAAGGATGGGTAGAATTCTCACATTTAAAGGAGGAAATGGCAGGGGTTTGTTGAGGATGTTATTCCAGGTAGCAGGAAGAACGTGAGCAAAAGAGAGGTAGGCAGAAAATTAAGCGCTGGCTCTAGAGAGCCACCATCTTGATTGACTCGAGCAAGGATGCCCTGATGGGGAGAAGTGAGTCATCAGGGAGCACCTTGAACGCCACCCTAAGGGAGAAGCTCATTCTGCAGGTATGAGGTGCCATTGCAGGCTTTGAGCAAGGGAATAAAATGATTAGGGCTGCTGGCTTTATCTTGCGGGGCCCGGAACAAGAGCCCATGAATGTATATAACAGAGGAAGTTTCCTGGGATTGAGCTTTGTGATTTCATGAGAGAAAAGAAGAGGGCGGTGGAGGGGGGAGCCAGGAAGGACAGAAGGACAGTTCAGTAGCACTAGTGGTGTTTTTATTTGCTGTCCCTGCAACCCATTCCTCTTTATTCCCAGGGGTAAATAGATACTTTCACATGAGCTTCTATCTTACAACGGTCATCAAAGTTGGGTTTTTCAGGATTTTCCAGAGACCGGTGGACAGTGCTATTTGTATATTCCCCTCGCTTTGATTGGGTAAGACTACTGTTCAGTCAGCCTCTGGGTGCATTTGCAAGGATCTAGAGAGAAAAATCTCTTGACATTATGTACTGTGGTTTGTTTAAAAACCTGCACTACTTCAAAGAAGAAACTAAGGAGTGATTGAGAAATGATTTTCAGTTTCTCATAAGCTCTGCCCCACCCTTCCCCATATCCCCTTCCTCTGAATTATAAGATATAATACAGCAATGACGAATCAGGGTCTCTCGGTAATCCATTTAACCTTCTTGTAAATGACATTGGCAGCACTCTGTGAAATTTCTACTGAAAACACCTCTTTGGAAAAGTGCCGTGTGAATTCACCTCTCCCTGATAGCAGCGATTTATTGGGAGCAATCTGGTATAAGTGGAATGAAATTGTAGGTGGGAGGTAGAACTCAAGTCAGCACACTGGAGACAGACTGTGGCCAAAAATCTGTTCAGTGGAGGAGAGCTTGGAATATCAGAGCGCTTCACCTGCAGCCTGGAGACCAGCCCTGCCAGCAGCTGTCCCTGCAGACGACAGGGCAGGGTTCCCACCACCTCCACGCCACCCCCTCCTCTGCCTCTGCCATCTATTTTGTAAATTATCTGGGGCCTGGGGCCTCGAGGACAGGAAAGAAGCAAAGGGAGCTCAAGGACACAGTAGGTACTAGCAATAAAGCTTGTCTCTCCATGGGAATAGTTAGAAATGAATTTAGTGTGCAGGTAACAAGATCTCTGCTAGAGTGGCATTTAAGTGGGATTTTGATGTTCTCATGTACACTCTCGGTCTAGGGCAGGCCCATCCAGGGCCAGTACAGCAGTTCAGCATGGCATCAGGGACAAGCCTCATTCTGCCCTTGCACTCTGCCATCCTCAGCTCTGGCTGTTGTTTTCATGCTTGCCTCTCATGGTGCTAAAGTGGCTGCTGCAGCTCCAGGACTCATGTCTGAATGTCAGGCAGGAAAAAAAAAGGGGAAAGAAGTAGGGAAGCCAATTTTTTCCTAAAACCCTCAGCTTACATTTCTTTCGCAGAGCTGTGTCACTTGGACATTCAGAGATGTAAGGAAGTCTGAGGAATATTTTTAGCTTGCCACCTTGGCACTCGAAACAAAAGGAAGAGGGGAAGTGAATATGGGGTCATCGGTATCTGCCACAGGCTTCACTGTTTGGTCTGTTTGGTTCAGTACGTATTCACTGACAGCCTGTTACTGTGTGCCAGCCCCTGGCCTGGGCATTTAGGTGCAGCCATGAGACAGATGTGGTGCTGCCCCTGATGTCCTCACAGGCTAGTAAGTGAGGCTAAGTGAGGCTGAGGAAAAGGAGAAGCTGCCCATATACCTGAGGAGGAGGGAAAAGCCTTGGTTCAGTCTCTTTACAACACGTAAGGCAGCAAGGACTTCTTTATTAAGGCTCAAAGCCCCTTGCATGCTGCTTTAAGGGGGCCAGCAGGAAGAGCAGGTCCAGAGTGGTTGCAGGCAGATTTAGACACTACATCTGTTCATATTCACATTCAACTAGTGTTCACTAGTTGCCTTTTACCTGCCATGTCCTGAGCAGGCATTGGTGTCCATGGTATATTAAATAACCATACTTCCTGCCCTCGGGAGTTTACAGACGTGCTTGAGACAATAGGAGATAGATTCTTAAGTTTAATTACAATCATCCAATATACCTGTAAGTGTATAATGGTAAATGGTAAGTATTCATTGTAGTAAAGAAGAGAAGAGGGTACTCTGGAGAAACAAACAGGGGACCTAATTTAGATGGCTGGGACAGGGGTAGAAATTCGTTGTTTAGATGAAGGTTTGGGGAAAGAATACACCAAGCAGAGGGAAGAGCATGTGCAAAGGCCCTGGGATAGGCAAGAGCTGGGAGTTGAAGGAACTTTGAGATGGTCACAGTGTGGGATGCAGGTATCAAAGGGCAGAACGGTATCAGGTAAGGCTGGAGAGGTACTAGGAGCCAGACCGTGCTGGCTTTAACATGGCACGTGAAGAGCTTCGTTTTGTTTTGTTTTTTAATCTACCCTAAGGTTAGCAGGAAGCCATTGTGGGACTCTGAGCTGGAGTGACCTAATCTGATTTACATATTGGAAAGTTTCTCCAGCTGTAGGAGCTGGGACACCAGTTAGGAGGCTGTGACAGTGGTCTCGGCAGGGGCTCAGGCTGGCCTGGGCCAGGATGGAGGCCTTGGAAATGGAGATAAATGAATCGATTTGAGCTGTCTACCACCCCTTGGAGATTATTGGCAAACCACAGGTGTTAAGATAACGTTTCCTAAGGAAAGAGATTTAAGCAAGGAGAGAAAAGGGTTGAGGAATGGTCTGTTTTCCAGGTGAGTGAAGACAGGCAGGTGGGGGGAGGGAGCTGGGAGAAGGTGCTGGGGGAGGGTCAACAAAAAGAGTCCAGATATTTCTGGGCTCTTCTATGTCAGCATTTCAGCCTTCTTCCTCCACCCAGAGCCAGAGCTCCCATTTCACTTTGGGTTTATGTTTTTTTTTTTTCTTCTTCTTCTGAGTTAGAACTTTATTTATTTATATTTTAACATCTTTATTGGAGTATAATTGCTTTACAACGGTGTGCTAGTTTCTGCTTTATAACAAAGTGAATCAGCTATACATATACCTACATCCCCATATCTCCTCCCTCTTGCGTCTCCCTCCCACCCTCCCTATCCCACCCCTCTAGGTGGTCACAAAGCACCGAGCTGATCTCCCTGTGCTATGCAGCTGCTTCTCACTAGCTGTCTATTTTACATTTGTAGTATATATATGTCCATGCCACTCTCTCACTTCATCCCAGCTTACCCTTCCCCCTCCTCGTATCCTCAAGTCCATTCTCTGCGTCTTTATTCCTGTTTATGTTTTTGTTACTTTGGGATTACATCTGGCAGGAGCCTACGCAAATGTTTTGTTTATCTAAATCACACTTTTAAAGATAAGAAAACCACAGCTTAGAAAAGTCCCATGACTTGTCCAGGGTCACACAGCCTGGCAAAGCCAAGATCATAATGACAGCAGTCTGTTGATTGAGCACTGATTCCATGCCAGGCACCATACAGGGTGCAGTATCAGTTCCCAAACACCCTGGAAGTTAGATTACGTATGTTTCTACGTCATAAATAAAGAAACCGAGGCTCAGAGATCAATGCTATTTGCCGAGGTCTCATAAGTAGGAAATAGAGCTAGGTTAGCAACCCAGAGCCCGTGCTCTTTCTCTTACATCTCAGTGACCAGGTTTCTGGTGTGTGATAACATCTTATACACTCTCATAGTCAGAGAATCATCAAGGTAGCCAGGGTCCTAGGGATCATGGCATTCACATCTCCTAGGCTCACAGGGTGCAGGCAGTGGGCCTGCCATCCCCACCTGCAGGGCTCCCATCTGCCTGGTCCTGAAGAACATCCTGACCTGTACTGACTCCTGCTGAAGGAACCCCAACTCCCACCCCCATTCAGGTGGAGTTTCCAGTAGAAGATATTTTATCAGCAATGGTTTAATTTTTATATGACAGATGATTAGTTTTTATTTTCTGATAGCTCTTTTTTCTCTCATTTGATAAAGGCAGCTGCTCCTCCCCATCTTGCTAGCTAGCTTTACCATTTCAGAACAGCGGCTTTAAGAGCGTTCTCACCGTGGTGTCCTTTTCTTTCCCTTTTCAGTACCGCTGATGTGTGGAACATGATTAAATACATGGCCTCCTGTTCTGTGACACCCTCTGAGGAATAACCCTGACCCAAGTCTGCTGGACTTGGCATTGGCAGTAGATAGTTGAGATTGTCGCCATGGCCAGAGAGATGGTGTGGTCCAGAGAAAGGGCAAAGGCTTTGGAGTGAAACAGACCTGGGTTTGAATTCTGGCTGCACTATCTATGAGCTGTGGGACATTGGATAGGTCTGAACTTCACCTAACTCACCTGTAGTTAGGGTTAAAACCTATTTTAGAGAGTCTGACGATGACATGAAAGCAGTTGATTTCATGATAAGTTCTCAGCACGTTTTTGAGTGTCTCTTAATGATTCAGCGTTTGCTGAACATCAGCTTTGGTAAGTGCTGGAGACTCATCAGTGAATAAAACAGAAACTTTGCCCTCGAAGAGCCTGCAGTCCACTGGGAGAATTGACCCTTTCATAAATAATTCCAATAGAATGTGGTCTGTGCCAACAGAGAGGTCTGGGCGAGCTCCCATGGGAGCAGAGAGGAGGGCAGCTACCTCTCTCTGCTGGGGATGCAGGAGGAGGTTGTGAGGCATAAAGGACTTATGGTGACGGGGCTTCCCTGGTGGCGCAGTGGTTGAGAGTCTGCCTGCCAATGCAGGGGACGCAGGTTCGCGCCCTGGTCTGGGAAGATCCCACATGCCACGGAGCAACTAGGCCCGTGAGCCACAATTACTGAGCCTGCGCGTCTGGAGCCTGTGCTCTGAAGCAAGAGAGGCCGCGATAATGAGAGGTCCGCGCACCGCGATGAAGAGAGGCCCCCACTTGCCGCAACTAGAGCCCTCGCACAGAAATGAAGACCCAACACAGCAATCAATCAATCAATCAATCAATCAATAAAATTAAAAAAAAAAAAAGGACTTATGGTGAGAAAAGTGCTTTGTGAGCTGGAAAGCAGTGTGCAAATATTCATTATTACCAGCTTGGGGCCAGAGCGGAAGTGAGAACCAGAAAGGAACTATAGAGAAAGAGTTACTTAAAAAAAATTAATAAATAAAGGAGAAATAGTAACCATCTCTGCTCAATGACAGACATGGCCACTGTGGACCAGGCAGGAAAGGACCATTATTCGCTTTTAGAGATGAGAAGACAGAGTCTTTGAACAGTGACTCACAGGAGGACATGAAGCCAGGTCTTCCTTGGTCGGTGAGCACCAATGGAAAGGTCAAAGGTCACAGATACTCCCTGCAGCCTAGAACCTTCTTCCATGAACATTAACTTCTTGTGAGCAGCTTGAAGGAAAAGAAGGCACAACTGCCAGTTCAGGGCACTGCCGGGCACCTGGCTGAGTGATGTTCTTTCTGTCCTGGGAGCTTTGTGCATTCCACGGCTGCTAGATTCAGGGGGTAGAGCAACTCTGAAACTGGTTCAAGTCTGCAGTTCACAAATGGGCTCCAGAACATTCCAGGGCACTAACAGTTATTTGTTCTTTTAAGTTTAATCTTCTTCTGATTCCTTAGGGAACTTCTCAAATGCCGCATTCTAGTTTCACGTTTTGTCAGTCTTTACAAACTCCTCCCTGCCTCTCTGAAATCACTTGGCAAAATTAATAATATTAATATTAACAGCTACTGTTTATTCACTGCATAATATATCTAAGTATTATCCTGGATGTTCTAGATAAACTGTTTCAGACTCTTTATAACAGGCATGCAAAGTAGGTACTTTTTCTCCAGAGGAAAGTGGAACTCAGAGTGATTAGATGACTAAGCAGAAGTTTCATACCTGGTCAGTGAAAGAGCCGGGATTTGAATCCAGGTCTCTCTGGCTCCGGTATCCACACTTTTCCCCATATGTGCTTTCCCACTCCTGCCTTTGTGTGAGAGTGCCAGGTGTATCTACTGGAAGTGGGTAGAGCGCATGAATGGGATTGTTCCAGAGAAGAGCCTAGAAAACGAGGTTAGGGCCAGCCTGGCAAGGGCTTTATGGACCAGCTTAAAAGTCTGGTTTTGAAGGCAGTGGGGAGCACAGGATAGTTGTTAAGCAAAGATGTAGCTTGATTTGGGTCTTGGATCGATCTCTTTGGCAGCGGTTTATACAAATGGGTTAGTTTCTCAGACTAAAATAGGGAGAAGAATTGGAAGACTGATTCAGTAACCAGTATGGTTAGATGAGAGAAGAGGGCCTGAATTGGGAAAGTGCTACGGTTTTGTATAAAGGAAGGGATGCCTTCAAGGACATTATAGACTAGTTTTCTTGACCACTTCGCTGTCAGGGAGAGGCAGGAAGTGTCAACCTTGGAGAATGGATACACAGTGATATTGTTAATTCAATTAGGAAATAAGTAGGGGAAATGGATTTGTTGGGGGAAGGAGGTAGGGAGATGGTCAATTCACATTAGATTTGAGCTGCTCATAGGATTTCCAAGTGGATTTCAGTTGTTGGCAGTTACCAGCAGGCAGATGGATAAACAGGCATTGACTAGGGGTAGCTCTGACCTGGAGACAGGAACCCAATGGGTGTCATGGTGTGGATGTGAGAGGGCAGAGCCCTGAGAAGCAGGGAGTCCAGGACGGAACCCCAGTATTCAGAGGGTAGGTAGGGGAGAGAGACACAGAGATTCGCCGTAGAGAAAAGTTGGGGAGCTGATGACAAAGAAGCTGCTGGAATTGGTCATTAGGAGGTCATTGGCAACGTTAGTGGGAGCGTTTCCGCCCCTGTTGCAGGTGGAAGCAGGGTCACCACAAGTTCAGGAGTAAGAGGCGTTGAGTAGAAACAATTCCTTCTAGACAGAGCAGGGAAGGAGACAGATGGGAGTAACCTGAGGAGGAGGCAAATTCAAGGAAAGGTTTACATAAGGTGGGGGGAGTTTTGAGCGTGTTGTCAGCTGCAGGAAAGGAGCCAGGGGAGGAGATTGGAGGCCCAGGAGAGAGGGGAGGTGATTGATGCAAGGGGGTGGGAGACACAGAACGGAGGGCAGATGCAGAAGGGCTCGTCCTAGGAAAGGAGGGGAGACACCTCTCCCTGTGTGACAGGAAGGGGTAGTGAAGATGAGAAAAGGTGAAGTGAGATTTGAAGGTGGAGGAGAGAGGAATACAGGGTAGGGTGTGCGCTGATCTCAGGGTCAGCAGCGCTTCCTAGAAATGGGTTGTCTTACTGCGTAAGCCCTCTATGGCCCGAACTGTGTGTGTGCTCTTCCATGTAAAGGAAGCCTCAAGGCGGCACTGAATCGGATCAGTTATATTGTGTCATAAAGCAGGAGAAAGAGGGGGAACACGGCTTAGTGGTTAGAGAGTGGATTTGAATCCAGATGGCCTGGTTTGCATCCAGTCTCTGCCACTTAGCAGTGTGACCTTGGGCAAGATACATAACCCGTCAATGCCTCAGTTTCTATATCTGAAAAATGATGATAATATTAGTACCCATTTCATGGGAGTAATTATGAGGAGAAACTGAACTGATATTTGTTAAATACTGAGAACAGTGCCGGGCACATGATAGGTGCTGTACGAGGGTTTGTTATTGTTATTGGCAATAACAGTCACTAATTGTTTTCGGTGCTTATGGGGCCCCAGGAGCGAGCTAAGTGTTGTACATGCATTATCTAACTTAAATTTTGTAACAGTCCCAGGGAAGCAGGAGAAATTATTTTCTTTATATAGATGAAGAAATAAGTTTCAGAGAAATTAACAAACTTGTCCATAGTCACACAAGGAGTAAGGGCAGAGCCAGGATTTGAATCTAGAACAGTCTGACTCCAAATCTATGCTCTTTCTACACTGGCTTTTCTATACTTTCCCTGGGCCCCTCCCAAGTCGGTACCCATTTCCCTTGGGTCCCGTTTCCCAGGGTAATGGGTAACTATCTGAGGCTCTGCTCTGAGGACGCTGCAGGGTGTGTACTTTGTCAGTCCTTAGCGCTTGTCTGGGCCAAAGAATTTGCACCTAAGGATCTCTACTGAGAGAAGCTCCTTTTTCTTCACAATCAAGCACGGGTTTAGCGATTGCAAATCTAACAGAGGTTTGGGAGGGTTTCTTGCTGTTTAAACAGAGCAGAGGATCTTCTGTTGAAATGACGGGACTATGAGTGTTACATGAAGGGTTATAAAAAAGTGTAGGCCAGAAACCTCCAAACATCTGGCTTCACTTTGAGTAGCTGCTTGTTCATGCCTTTATCTGAGCAGCACTCGTGTTCGGGGCTAATGGAAACACAGTTTGTTTCATTCCTGGTTCATATTACATGTCAGCCTGATTTTTTATTTTCATTTGTGTCAGAGGCCAAAGAATCCATGCACGCGTGCAAGGGATGGACAGTAAATTTTGAAAAAGTGAGGAAAAGCCCTATGCAGTAAAGCAGGAAGACTAGGATGGTGTTTTTCACCAATATAGTTTGAGTTTTCTCAACCCTATAAACGCAAGCTATTCCTTGGAAAGCTTTCGTTTGGGAAATTGTTTGTACCACCATTATCTCTTTCTTTTTTTTTTTTTTTTTTTTTTTTTTTTTTTTTTTTTAAAGCTCTTTTGAAATGTTTGTGTTTTTTTCTCAGCTAGATCTTGATTTTCTTCCTAGTACTTCTTTTTAAAGGATTTTCTTATTTATTTATTTATTTATTTATTTTTGGCTGTGTTGGGTCTTCGGTTCGTGCGAGGGCTTTCTCCAGTTGCGGCAAGCGGGGGCCACTCTTCATCGCGGTGCGGGGACCGCTCTTCATTGCGGTGCGCGGGCCTTTCTCTATCGCGGCCCCTCCCGTCGCGGGGCACAGGCTCCAGACGCGCAGGCTCAGCAATTGTGGCTCACGGGCCCAGCTGCTCCGTGGCATGTGGGATCTTCCCAGACCAGGGCTCGAACCCGTGTCCCCTGCATTAGCAGGCAGATTCTCAACCACTGCGCCACCAGGGAAGCCCTTATCTCTTTCTTTTAAATGATTGAGGAGGAAAGTGAAGTCTGTTGAGCTTCTTTCTCATAGGTGCCAAGTGCTACACTAAGCACAGTTTATTTAGATTAACTTATTTTAATTCTCATAACCAACTTGTGCCATCAGAGGCATTATCCCCGTTTTCCGGATGAGGGGATTGCATTCAAGGTCACACAGAATCAGAGCTAGGATTCAAATCCACGTATATCTGATTCATACTTATTTTGCAAGTTTCCAGCACTTTTTGAGTGCACTGTGCTGAGATTTGTTTTTTTGTGTGTTCAATAAGTGATTAAAAACTCCTTTGATCACAATACTAGGTCACAACAGTATTGAAAATGAAAAACAAAAAAGATACTTAGCGTAATAAAGAACACTGATTTCTAGTCGAAAGCCAACGCTTCCTGGTTAAATATTAGATAAATTCCTTTTAAAACTAGTAATAGATAAGGGTGTATCTATTAGTTAGCATTGTTTTAGAAGTTCTGGCTTAAGTGACATAAGGCATGAAACAGAAACAAGAGGCAAAGCCAAAGCTATCATTATTTGTGAAGGAAGTGTTTGCATTCCTAAAGAACACAAAAACATTAATCGAAAAACTATTTAATAGTTAATAAAACTATTTGTAACTGGGGTACAAAACAGCTTTTCAAAAGTCAATAGATTTCCCATGTACTTGCAATAACCAGTTATGAAATATAATGAAACATGTCCCAGTCAAAAAAAATCAATAAAAATTAAAATATCATCTCCATGAGAGCTATATGTGACCTATGTGACAAAAACTGCAAAATTTTATTAAGAGCTATAAAATAGGACATGAATTATTAGGAAATATAACATGTTCCTAGATGAGAAGGCAAACTACTCTAAATATGTCAATTTATCAGTTTAGTGGAATGCCAAACAGAATCCTAAAGGGAATTTGGGGGATTTGATTGAAGGGTTTAAGACTTCATCTGGAATAATAAACAGATGAAAGTATGAAAGTATGAAAGAGATTCTAAAAAGAATAATGAAAGGGTGCTCATCTTTAGAGATATTAACATGCCCTAATTCTATAATAAAAGAGAATAGGAATCAAGCAGATTGATGAAATAAAATCACCTAGAAATAGTACCAGTTATATGTAAAATTTTAATATTTGAAAAAGGAAGAATTGCACACTAACGGAGAAGAAAAGGCTTAGTCAATAAATGTTGTTGGAATAACTTGGAAAAGCATCAGCTTCAACCAGAGGCTGCCAAGTGGTATTCAGAGGGATAGACGTGCCCAGTAGACACAGAGAAGGATTTTTAGCCTGCAGTGTTGGCCCAATATTTAAAAGTTGGATGGTTTCCCATAAAACTATAGGTTTATGGCTTACCTTGAAAAATTAGAAGACCAAAAACTTCCTGCACAGACAAGCCACCTCCCCTCAAATACTCTGTAATTCTCCCCCGTCTCCACCTCATCCTTTTTCTTCTACCCGACCTGCTTTACTCCTTTAACTTACCTGCCTGGTTCCTGGAGGAATTTGAGTTTTCACCCTCTGATTCAGACTTCACCTCACACCATATGGCAAAATAAATTCCAGATGGATTAAAGAGTAAATACTTAAAAGTCAAAGTAAAAGAGGATAAAACCCAATATTTGCAATTTCTCTGGCTTAAGAAGGACGTTTAAGCTTAAAAGTCATTGAGGAAATCACCACGAAAAAAGACTAGCAAATGTTCTCATAAAAATGTAAAACTTCCATGTCTTATAAGACTTATCAAAATAAGAAGAAAAATGGTAGACTGGGAAAATACTTGCAGTAAAAATGAGAGACCAAGGAAAGATTAATATGTATATTATATTAAAGTGCATATGCTAGGAAAAAAATTATGATCTCATAGATATATGGCTAAAGCTCATGCAGAAAAGCTTCCAAAAGTATTATACATGAAATATGTTTAACCTCATTAGTAATCTGAGAAGCACAAATTAAAATAATTGTGCATCTTTTTTTTACCTAATAAGTTAGAAAACCCCCCCATAAGCTAATACCCAACCCCAAAGGGGCTACAGTGAAACTGTACCCACATATATTTCGAGCTGCATTGTAAATCAATACAGCCCTTTGGAAAAGCTTATTGGCATTTTGCATTAAATCATAAAAACGGTCATATTTTCAACTTTTGAGAGTCTTTCTTAAAGAAATAAATCAATACCTAGAAAAAGCTGCTTGCTTATTTCAGCATTGCTTACAATTGTGAAAATTCGGGAAAAAATCCAGTGTCTAATAATAAGAAAGCGTATAAGCAAATTACATAATATTCACTTAATGAATATTGTTCAGCCATTAAAAATTATCATTATCAAGAGTATGAAACATGGGGAAATGCTTGTAATTTTCAGCCCCAGAAGTAGAACACAGAAGTAAGTTATGTTTACAGTACGAACACATCAATTAGTAACAATGCAATTTGCCTAATCCTACAGTTTAGAAGCCGAATTTGAACTTGAACTCAAGTTTTCAACTCTGAGACCACTGCTGTTTCCACCTGCCCACTTCCTGATGTGGAACCAAAGTGACATTTAGAGAGTGTCCATCAGGGTGTTTGTCAGGCTGGCCATTGAGTCTGGTGCACTTTTAAACTGAACCCAATGCAGTGTTTCAAAGCACTAACCGATGGGGGCTGTGAAAGAGGAGACCTTTGCCTTATAGCCTCTAAGACCTGGCATTTTCTAAAAGTTTCCTCCTCTCCCTGGTTGGTACAAGTGATAAAATGGGCAAATCTAGAGCACCAGAAAAGGACCTGAGTTGAACCAAATCTGGGCCCAGTGTGATTTCTACGTGCTGCAGGTGCTAGGACACACGTGTGTGTCTTTGGGTCTCTGTTACACACCTGTGTATACGTAAATATTTTCATTGTTTTCTGTTTCTGCTTTTTAAAGAATACATTAAGTTAAAACCATTAACCATGAAAGCACACTATGCTTTCAGCTTTGTTTGAGGTGAAAGACAAGACCCCAGGTGATCCCTCCATCCTGCATGCCTAGTGTTAAGAGGATCCGGAGAAGGCTTAGTGGGATTTACTTCAAGAAAGTATATTCTAAAGAATCCTGAGATTTGAAACCTGAGCCCGCCATTCTGTTTCCTGCATCCTCTACACCCAAAGCAGACAAGAATTTTCTGTGTAGCAGAGTTTACCATGACAGTAATAATTCCTTATGTCGTACAGGACTTTTAGCTTACTCAGCACAATGACATACAGTTTTTCCATTCTTATTTTGATCTTTACAACCCAGTGAGGTAGGACGGCACTCGGATTATTGTCCCTGTTTAGTAGAAGCAGCAGCTGAGGTTCAGAAGTTAAGGCTCTTTTCTGAAGACTCTTTTATTGGTCCAAGGTCACACAGCATGTTTATGGACAAGCCTGGGTTTGAATCCACTTCTCCTGTTTGCTTGATTGATCCATTCATCCATTTATCTTGGCAAGCATGTGTTGTTCATCCAGTATGTTTCTATGGTACCTTCAATATGCCATGCACTCTGCTTGGGCAGTGGTGACAGCTGTGAACACGGCAGACAGGGAGCTGCCCTGGTGGATCTCTCAGACAGCAGGGAGGAGAACATTGATCAGTAATGGGACATGAAAAGTTGTGAAGGAAAAGGGTAAGGTCATGGGGAGCACTTACCAAGGGGAGCCAACCTAACGGGGATAGGGCCAGGGAAGGCTCATTCTGAGTACATGACATCTAAGCTGAGACCTCAAAAAATCGAATAGGTAGAGTGAGGTGAGTGGCAACTGATAAGAAGGGAGGAGGATTTAAGACAGATGCCCAAGGACCACCAGCATTGAACAGTTGGAGGAAGAGCCAGAACAGGAGAGTGGGGATGAGTGACTACAGTGGCAGAAATATCAGAACGTGTGCTGTTTCCAAAGCTGTGGGAAGAGAGAGCTTCAAGAAAGAGGGACTTAGAAAATCGTCTCATGCTGTTTTGAGAGGAACTTATGGTTGAGTGTTACACTTACCTCCCTCCTGGAGTCCCACCATGGTGAGAGCAGTGGCTTCAAACAAAGAAACAAGGAACAAGCCCCCAAGGACAAAAAAAAAAGAAGAGACAGTAGCCATCAAGAGATGTCAGCGGACTTTTGGAAAACAGAAAGCGGGTTGAGTTAGCAGCGTGGGGAAGGCTGAATACTGGGCATCTGCTGACTGAGATGTCAGTAAGGAGCAGGGCCCCAGAAAACCTCAGGACGAGGCACCAGGCGCTACAGAGGGCAAGAAGCAGCTACTTGAGCAGAAGCAGCTAGACCCTTAGGTTTCCTCCCTCATCTCACATAGTCAGTCAAAACACCAACCAGGTGTTGGGGTAGAATAAAGATATTTACAGCCATGCACAGTCCTGAAATCATACCTCCCGCCCACCTTTTCTCAGGAAGCTTCTAGAAAATGCACTCCACCAAAACAATAAAGTAAACCAAGAAGGGGGGCCCAGGAAGTAAGGGGTTCAGTGAATGAGAGAGAGGTCCCAGATTGATGGATGTGTAGCCGGCCTAGAACACAAACAGACCAGACCACAGCAGGGCAGAGGGCTCCACGAGGGAGATCTCCAGGCAGAAAGAAAACAGTGGACCCGACAGATTACCCGGTGTGCTTGACCATGCAGAACATTCTATTTCAGAGGGATTTTAGTGCCTTGCCTCCTGTGAGTAGAGTCATTAATAGGAGCACAGGAAATTAAAGAAGCAAGAAATGATGCATTTGCATTGACTGTAGTGGACAGAAGTAGCAGATAACAGTAGTAGTAGATGACATTAGATATGTTAAAAATAGCTGTATAAGCACAGCACTTAGAAATATTGGAGTAAATTCTAGAAGAAATAGCCAAGGGACTTCCCTGGTGGCGCAGTGGGTAAGAACCCGCCTGCCAATGCAGGGGACACAGGTTCGAGCCCTGGCTCGGGAGGATCCCACATGCCGCAGAGCAACTAAGCCCGTGCGCCACAACTACTGAGCCCGTGCTCTAGAGCCCACGAGCCACAACTACTGAAGCCCACGCGCCTAGAGCCCGTGCTCCGCAACAGAAGCCACCGCAATGAGAAGCCCGTGCACCGCAACGAAGAGTAGCTCCCGCTCGCCGCAACTAGAGAAAGCCCGTGCGCAGCAACGAAGAGTCAACACAACCAAAAATAAAAAAATAAATTAAATAAATTGATTTAAAAAAAAAAAAAAAAGAAATAGCCAAAGGAGTTGAGAGCAGTTGTCTGGGAGGTGGCATGGAGAGGTGTGAGTTGGCCAGAGGTCTTCTAGTTTTCGTTGTAAGTTTTATAATATTGTTTGACTTTTTAAACTATGTACATGCATTACGTTGATTTAGAAAAAAATTAAATGCTACAGAGTTTAAGGTAGAAAGAATTGATGAGTGTCCACTGGAGGCAGCAATAGAAACGTCAGCGAGACCAGCTGGGTTCCTGCTACATCTCCTCACTCAGCCCCGTCCACTTGGATGGCTTATTTGAGAGGAAGTTCTACCTGGATGAGAATCTACCTCCAGGATTATATCCAAAAAAGTGTGCATTTATTTCCTTCCAGTAAGAGAGTCTGTTCTTTCTAGGCCTTCATTATCCAGAGGAATCCAAGTTAAGGATGCTGTGGTGGTTGAAATGTGTAGACAATCTAGCAACCTTTCCACACAGTGTGTGATGGTTGGGAAGATAAGCTCTGGAGCCTGACACTGAGTTCAAATTCCTGTACCTCCTCTTATTAGCTCTGCAGCCTTAGGCAAATGTGGTCAAGACAACAAATTGGGAAATGGGAGTAGTAATCGGCCCAGACTTTGATATGGGGAGTAGAGGAGTTATCGCATGCAGAGCAGACTTCTCCAGAAGTGCACAGTTGTTAATGTTATTATTGTTCCACATTCTGCTTTCATCTTTATTGTTTTCACAAAAGTCACACAGTTGTCCAACTTTAGGTTTCACCTTTTTCTGCCCAACTCTACCAATTCTGATAAAAAGCAAATCAATTTTAAAAATATATATTGGTTGCATTATTTGTAGCAAAGCACTGTGCTGCTTCCTGGGGGAGACAAAGGCAGTGCAGTCTGGGGTCCTTGGCCTTTAAGAGCTTCTCACAGTCCTTGGCCTTTAAGAAGACTTAACCCTGATAGCATTGAAGACAAGAGATGGGGGTTACTGCGTAGGGCAAGGCGAATTGTCAAAGGAATTTTGAGAAGGTCAACAATGAGTGTCACTATTGGCTAAGGTGGACCAAGAAGGCATAGGAGGATTTGGATAGGGAGGGAGGAGCCAGGGAACCAAAATCCAGGGTGAGAAGCTACTGGAAGTGTAGGAGATGGCAGTGTGTCTGGAGTGAGAAGAGTGGGGTTCCCATCTCCGTTCTGTAGCCACTCAGTGGGGGGAGACCTTGAGAAAGGGAATTATCCTCCCTGAGCTTGGAAGAAGCAAATGAGATTCTGTGTACCCGCACTCTCCTGACACGCAGTGGGCTCTCATATTCTTTAATTTGTACTTTGAGGCTGAATCCCAAAGCAGAGGCATGTTGACTGGCTGAGTGTGTGAATGAAGACATTTTCTGGGGGAATTCAGAGCCCTAGGCCCAGACCTGTAGTTCCAGGCAGTCTGGTTGTTGTCAGTCTCAAAACGCTGTTCAGAGAGGAACAGTGGGCCCTTCGATTTGCCTGAAGGAAAGCTCCTTTGGGCCTGCGGCTTGGACGGTGGGGCATCTCTTTGGTCCCCATGACTGGCATCCATCAGCTGACTGCCCTTCACAGCCTCGATTCCACTGCTTATCCTGAATTCCAGCCCTGCTCCTCCACCTGATTCTGAGAATAGCTGCCTTTGAACGTGTTCCTCTCTTTCTAAGTAATCCCAGGACCCTTCTCTACCTGCAGACTATCTGCCCAGCCCCCAGTGCTGAGCTCCGGTGCCTTCATGGGGGTCCCTGAGGTGTTGCTTTCTCCTCTGGGTTTTACACATTTATCCATTGCAGGAACTTACTGCCTGGTGACCCATCTTCTTGTCACCTGGATCAGACAGTGAGGACAGAGGTGTGCCTTCATTCTATCTCACCTAACCATTTACCAAGCCTTTGCCCTTCACCAGGCCATGAACTGGGTCCTGGGGCTACAGAGGGGCTTAGACCCCACCTCGGCCCTCCAAGCTCTAATTGCACTGGCGGAGGCGGGCGTGGAGACAGCTAACTGCAGTGCAGTTTCACCTGAGCTGTACCATAGCTTGAGCAGCGTGGGAAGGGGGGTGCAGAGAAGGGAGCAATTGAACCAGTTAATCTGGCACCTGGCACACAGTAGGTTTTCAGTAAGTAGTTGTTTGGGAGACCTAACAGTTTTGGGCTCTGCAGTCTTGGGCAAGGCATCTCAACTCTCTAAGCCTCCATTTCTTCACTGAAAAACAGGGGTAATGTCACCGATGTCAGTGCTGGGGTGAGAGTTAAATGAGATGATATATGAGGTTAGCATGCTTCTCGCAGTACCTAACACATAGTAGAACTCAACAGAGGATGGTGGTGAGGGCTATTATTAGTATTATTGTTACCTTATTGAGTGTCTGAATTTATTTCTTTACTATTAAAGACCCGTATCTGCACTAGAAATCTAAGAAGCTTAGATGGAAGAGTGAGAGGCCAAAGCCGTCTTTGACTCTCAGAGGACGCTTTTGAGAGTGTTCTCCGCCCGGTGTCTTTCTCTTCATTTGCTGTCCCGGCAGTTGAGTGTGAAGGTTGGGACTTCCTCACGGTCTGGGAGGGAAGAGGGGTTACACTAAGCCATCAGGAATTAAAGATGCTCCCCCTCTCCCTTCCAAACCGTCAGATGACCGGAGCCGCTGCCCCCTCAGACCAGACTGCTTTGGAGAGGACATGCCCCCGCATCCTCTGCAACGCTGGCCAGCCGCCAGGAGAGGAGAGCCGAGTGACAGGAGGCTCCGCAGCCACTAAGGCTAATGCAGCCAGAGATACGGCCTCTACAGGCGCAGGGCTCAGAGTCAAGGGGCCTTTTACCCCAAACCCCAAGGGGAGGCAGAAGGTTCAGCAGCGGGAGCCTGGGAAGGTGATGACCTGTGTTGGCTGCTTCTACTATATCCTCTGGAAGCCTCCAGACCCAGCAAGCTCATCATCAGCCCTCATCACCTTCAGGCTAACAGAGAGAGAGAGAGAGAGAGAGAGAGAGTCAGTCCGTCCCCACATGCTCTGTCTTTGGCCGCTGGGCCCACACTGTGGTTATAGCGATGGATCAGTCCCAGCCCGCAGAACTGGTCTCCTCTGTTGTGGCCGCAGGCAGGGTCCTCAGGCTGAGAGGTAACAGAGGGAAGAAGCGAGGGGTTGGCCAGTATGAAGGGAGTTCACGGGAAATGTCCCTGGCGGTTTCTAGGAAAGGTCAGTCCCTTACAACTCATCTTTCACAGAAAGGAGGGGTGATGTCTGTGGAATGTTCGTCCATACCTTAGAGAATTGAGCTGAAAGGAAAAGAGAATTCAGCACCCTGGTACCTCCGTGTGGACACATCCCATATGTTGTAATGTGTCATGCAGGTGGAAGAAACATAATCTGCATGGACTCAGCTGGGCCCTGATAACATAAGCCAGTCCTGTGTGGAGATGGTGTTGGAGCATTGGTTGTTGCTTTCCCAAGCTCTCAGGCTCCCTCCGTCCTGTTGTCATAAAGTGCACACACCTTCAGGTGCAACATGCCAGGAGTCCCTGATGAAGGAGGAGTGAGCTGAGGACAGCTGGGGGGCAGCCAGGAAATACTAACCCCCTAGAAGGGTCCATGGCCCCCATCCATAGGGGTTCAGATGTTAATACTATAACACCTACAGTTGTTATACTATAACACCTATGCCTCCTTTTTAGAAAAGGAAACTGGGGCACAGAGAGGTGAAGTGACTTGCTTATGGTCACATAGGAGGTGGCAGAGTGGGATGGGAATGCCAGGGGTCTCACTCTAAAGTCTGTGCTCGTTCTGTTACGCTACACAGCCTCTGATTTGGCCTAGCCAAAAATGGGTTTACTTTGTTTGATGTGTTTTGACTTGGTTTCGTTTTACCTCTACCACTGATGAGACATTTACCGTAAGCCCCACTAATTGCTTTACATGCATTATCTCATTTACCCCCAACCCCGCTGTGAGATAGGTGAGTAAGAAAACCAGGCTTCAGAGACCCTAAATGGTTTTCCCAGGGTTGCCCAGCTGGTGAGGGTCAGAACTGGAAGTCACACCCAGGTTCTGATTGCACGGCCCATGCTCAGTCATGGGTCAGGGAGCTCTAGACAAGTGAATCCGAATTATGCCAGAGGTGACGTACAGCTCTGAGGAGCGGAGGGCCTAGAGACTCAGCCCGGGAGGCAGGACCCAGCTGACCACACCTGGGTGTCTCTCACTCCAGCCCAGTAGACAAGTGCAAGGAACCCAGGACCTGGGAGGAAGGCTGGCCAGCCACAGGGGTTGTGGTCTAGTGTTCCAGCATGAGGACAGCCTGGCACATGGCCTGACCAGCGTTTCATTGCTTAGGGAACTCGGGAGACTTCCCCTCCACGTCAGGCCCAGACAGGGGCTAACATTTGTGTTATAACCTAGTATACTGGTGGCTTAAAGTCTTGCTTCTGCCAGAGAATCAGAGGTGGCCGGAAGGTTCCATAAACTTTTCACAGGAGCAACTATTTCTCAATTCCTTGCAAGATATGTAGATTTCCCTTTTGCCATTGGGCAGTTTCTGCCTACAGGCTGGGGGAGTGATAATGTCCCGGTGGCTAGAGCAGCTATAAAATGTTTAACTTGAACATATTATTACATTACCATGATCTCTAATAGGTTTTGGTGTCAAGCAGAAGTCCAACTTGGCCTCTGGCCTAAAGATATAGACCCAAGTTATTACACTGAGTGTTCCCCACTAGATAAATAAGAAAGAAGTACTGTCCCAATCATTGCACGACTGACCAACACGCATTATAAGTATTGTAAAGAAAAATCCACCGGAGTCTGAGAGTGTATCCATCTTGTTAATCATTTTATTGTGTTATGTCCAGGTGGAAGTAATTCAAGCACATAATTCACAGACGCCGTCTTGACAGCTCTTGCTGGAGAAAAGAATGGGGGCCCCCGCAAAGTTTTATTACTACATGTTCCCGAAACATGTGGTCAGTGCTGTTTGGCGAGTAGAGAGCCCAATATTGTGTCTGGCTGAATGAAACAGGCCCAGAGGAAGAGAAATGAAAGTGAAGCCACAGGTCTGGAAAAAAAATTTGTACAAACCAAGGTAGAAAATAAATTTTTAAAAAAGAAGAAATCAGCAAGGAAATAGACAGTCCAGACCCCACAGAAGGAGCCCAGCCTTAGCAGTCTGAGGCTGGACACACCAGAGGACACGAAGTCAGCCACACGAGGCCCCTTGTCATTTGATACTTAGCGAGCGTTGAG